>NW_019215114.1:0-26789 GCF_002532875.2 Varroa jacobsoni | reverse complement strand
AAATGAATATACGTCACAGGCGAAGCAAGATCCATCACATCGTTCGGAATGCACTGAGGTAACCTGTGTACAATTTCGGATAATTATTGTGACTTGAAGTATTGCAAAAAAAAAAAACTTAAGCCGCACTAACTTTCCCCCTATTGTCCTAGATTCTAATAATGCCCCTTTGTGATATTATTGTACAAATGCTTGACGGTTATTAATATCAATTTAATTATTATTGGCGGAAACAGGCGACTCTGCGATGACGTACTCCGCATTGTAAGAGAAGTACATGCATACACATGACGTATAATGTGTATGCATGTGGTGCTCTTTCTCGAATCGATAATACGAATCCCTTTAAACAAGTTCTTGAAGCATAAATTAAGTTGTATAATGCTTCCGCTTGGTCGTCTTAACGATAACAGTAGTGCAGAGTCATCGAATATTCATTGAAGTGACCTTTCGTCTTTTGTAGCCGTCGCGCAGGGTCCTCTCGTCCTACCGTTCGAAAGCGTTTGTCATGGATGTTCTATAGCGTCTTCGACCAAACCCAGTATCCTAGACATGTTTTTCGGTGCGCATTTTTCATCTCCTCTAGTCCCATGAGAGTATCGCAACAGTCCATAAGCACAAATATCTCTCCGGCTGAACTCAAGCGTTTTCCTTTATTGTCTACAAAAACTATCGATACTGTAGCTGAGCCACTGGGTCACGTTTGGCAAGACATCATCTTTCTTCGAATACTTTATTTCTGGATCTCCCGGTGCACAACAAGTTTCGGCTTAGGCACAGACACATACACATCTGTACATGTTTGTGTTGAAACACCTCTACCGCTTGGCGTACACACGTACCTTTGTCAGTGTGGAACCTCGGCGCACTACGCGTTCTCACTTGGGTTAGGCAGCCAGCCAGCCAGCCAGCCCCCGCGTAGCTTGCGAATGCACCCTCATCTATTGTTTGCACTGCTATTCCCAAAGCAACAAGCAAATGCAGGCCTATTCAAAATAGAAACAGTACAAGTCTCACAAGAATAAAAAGAGAAATATTTATTTTTGTTCAGTTGAGGCAGTGGCTTTTTTTGAGCAAACTTGTCCTAGGACTCTCGCCGCCGCTAGCTATATTACGCTTGGCAACGAAAGCAAAAGCGTGCGGCGAGGAACGATATTGTGTGAGTCTCTTTGGTCGGATGCGTGAAAGTGTATAGTTATGTTTGGCCGAACTCTTGTTCAATGTTACGTGCACGAAGCAAACGAGGCTCACGCCGATCGACGTTCTCATACAGCAAGGGTTCGACCCGAACGCTAATATACTGCATCGCACACACGCACGCTCACATTACATCAGATCGACCGTTTTCTTCGTTAAATCTGTGGTATAGCGGTGAAATGGAAAGCAAGAAAGTGAGATGGAAGCCCAATTTCAAAATTTAGCAGCAACAGTCTAATACGTTTACTTTGCTTGCTCCATCTTAATACCGTACGCTCTGTTCGCACAAACTTAGCCAATCGGACGATGTGGCTGGAACGAATGTACGTACGGTCGCCGCTGATGGGGCGGCCCCTTCCCACAATGACTGCGGTACACGAGGGAGTTCCTTCGTTTTATAAGACAATGAGTTGGGTTTCTTCAGGTCGAGGTGGGTCGATCAGACGTACGAAGCAGCGATGAAACCGGAGCGGTCGTGGTCGTAGCCACTATAGCGAGAAGCACTGACGGCGATTGCTCCTGGGAGTAACGCCTCCATACAAAAGAAATTACCCAGAACTGGGGTCTATTGGAAAATAGAATTGGGAGCGAGAAGTTGGGCTGGAGCGAGCAAAGTAAAGTTCAACAGTAGCATCCGAAAAAAAGACGATTAGCCGCTTATGGCTTAGGCATCGTCTTCACGATAAAACAAGCCGTAAAAAGGCGACGACTGCTGCTTTTTTTCGCTTCCTAAAGCAAAACGAAAATGGGCGCGACATATTTTGGCAGCAAGAACCAGACCTGAATCTGAGGCCTAGACTTAAGCCTGAGGCCATTAGACTTAAGTAGAGTTTGTTCTTTCTTCTCCACATCGTTCTTGACGATGTGACAAAAGAAGCTCAGACGAGACAACCCATTGTGGAATAGGTGGAGACGACCACAGAATACTTCGCCAGTTGAGCCAAATATCGAGAAATAGCGACCTTGTTGGTACGTGGCTGCTAATCTACGTACGACAAATCCTATGTGTTACTGGCTGTAGCGAGTCGATGTATATTTTTATACACACTCTGGCAGATGACAAATGACTAAATGGCAAATGACAATTACTACGATAATTAAATAATATATTGACGACTTTATATGTTCAACTCGCTATTGCGTATATGGTGGCCCTGTAGTCAATTGAAAAGTGCTGAGATTTTTAATTTGAAAAATTATATTCCTCGCAAAAGTACGTTCCATTAAAATCGAATTAAACCTGAAAAGTGAACTTCATCGCAGGCAGGCTAATGTACAAAGGAAATTGTCAGTTGACTCCAACTGGACCCAAGTGCAATGGACCCGGCTGGTGTCGGCTCCTTGTGGTCTGATAAACCCGTTCCAAAGTATTGTACATTTTATTCAGTGAAATGATAAAAAAAATGTCATTCTAAAGGATATGATGTTTCACACCACGCTAATGTACTATTACTCGACAAGGAAAATTTGTCGATGGTGGAGGTGCGGGAATTAAGGTCCAAGTGACAGCGCTTTTTACTTTTAGGGGCCGAGGTATTCACTTGCAGGTAGTCAAAAGATTCTTTAACTTTGTGCAGAAAATTTACGGGTATAGTACTTCGATTGTTCAGTTTTAACAAAGTTATCCTCACCAAATTACAAAAATTGTCTAGCTTTTCTATTTTATTCAGTGCTGAAATTTTGAGGCTGAAGATCTGAAGTGATTGCACTGCATAGCGAAGAAGACAAATCACACAAAGTATTCAAGTGTCTTCAGTGCATGTTCATGCGCCGTACGATAGCCTCTGGTGGACTACTAAGAGAAATGGCGGAACAGCGATGGTTGCAAAGATAACTGATGGGCCTGGCACAGTTTGTGGACATTCAGCGGGTTAACCCAGTAGCGATGTTGGGAACTTCTGATTGTGAGATGAAAAAACTCGCTTCACAAGACTTAGTCGAATAGAGATACTAGAATATAAGCGGATGAACGCGTTCAAAAGAAATCAGGCGTCGTCTGGCTAACGTAACCATTTAAACCAGATAATGAAATGCCAAAGCCGACATCGGATAGTGGGTTCGGCCCCCCCCACGAACGAAAATCAATAACACACGTACTGCTGCACGTTATTATCAATATACCAAGTGTATTCCTTATTTTTACAAAACATACTGGCTAGCAATAGCAGAAAATCTCTTCTACATTGATTCTACCATTCCTACGTTAGATGTTATAAGCTATAAGACAGAAATTTCTAGTTGCCGATTTACAATCATGAGGCATCATAAAAATAAAGCTGGAAAAAGTGCTTGCAGACCACTGCACTAGAATAGTGTTTCTCGTGTTGCCGTTTGATGATTTGTCCTAAGACAACATTATCTCAATTTACCAATGTGATAACTTAAGCTACAGTAAGACTGAGATTCTCGTATAATTATCTTCCCCGCATACACGCTTTGCTATTCTATTAATTCGATTGAGTAAAACCAGTTTTGACGCTAACACGCGAAGTAATATCAAGTTACTATGAATCCTTGAGGTAATCACGTATGATTGAATGCAGTTAGCTATAGGCTGTCCGCTCTATGAGTTCCCACTGGCAGTCTACCACTGGGAAGGCAGCTGCTTACATCTCTGTGTCAACAACCCGATGCCATTATAGATACAGCTCCCATCAACTGTAGTTTCTCGTAGGATAAGGTAACACCAAGTAAAAGATGAATCCAATTCTCAGAGGTCATGCGGGTTTTTTTTGCTAGCTTTTGTAGCTCCGGCACATACAAAATGTACTTCACACCATAGTCCTCCAGTAGAGGGCATTGCTTACTTTGTCTTATTATTATTATTATTATTATTATCACTGTTATTATTTACAAAGTAACGAACGATAGAAAAGTTGTTTTAGTTTTTGTATTGATATATTAGCACTTGTAGCTAATATACAACTACATTCAAGCTTGGCTCTCTCAAGCAACACTGTTACGGGATTTCTGCATTCGTTCATTCAGCCTGTTACGGGAAAGCGATGAAGTTACTCAATGAGCACAGAGTGTGCAGAATCGTTAATCAGCTTTAACTTTTATCCCATCACGCCTTACCACTAGTACTTGCTTGCTTAGCTCGTTTCCCATTACCCAACGCTTTTTGCCTTCCCTCATATTGCCTCCCAGCGCTTCCATCGCTTGTGCTTGATCGAGAGATCGTTATCTGTTTTCCTGGCCTTTCTCTCTGACTGGTGTTTTATCCGGATGAGCACAGTTGTAAGGCAGGCCAACACGGCGATGGTGAAGGAGGGGGCCGAAACGGGGTCACAGAAAGGCATTCTGATGAGCCGCAGAGTGGATGGGGACATTGGCGGGAAAGGCAAGCCCACGTTCTCATCTGCTCTTCTTCACGTCGACCAGTGTGGGCTTGTCGACCACCGTGTAATCGGCTTAAGGACGCCCTTCTGCTACGTCCTGCCAGCCTTGGTGCATCCTAGTCAACCATCTCCCAAATTTTTCCCCCTTCAACCGATGAGGGCAGCTCTTTTGGCCAAGAAGTAGACCAGTGTTCCCATACTAGTGATGCTGCTGCGACCGCCAAGCCCGAAGAGCTTTATTCAGTTGAAAGTCCTGAAGGTTTCTCTCGACGGTCAGAAGGTTTCTCTGCGTACCCAACCTTAGTCCCAACCGTTGCAAACCACATGCTATGGTCTACGGCTTTTTGAAGCCAGAGGCAGAGCGCAACAGCGCGCATGCAAGATGAAGCGAATTGCAGTCTGCGAAATTGCGAAGAATTGAAGAAGCAGAACAGGTGAGAACGATTATCGAAAAACCGAGATCGAATCGCTATGCAATAGAAAAAAAGGCGAAGATTCACGTTTAAATTTTACAGCCGCATTCTGCTCCTTATTTAAGATTTGTTGTCTCTGTCTGTTTTCTCCTAAGTATCCTTTTTCTGTATATTCGTTCTCTTCTCCCTCCGTGTGTAACTTAAGTATATGTTAAATGATAGGCATGCCAGTGTGGCACGATAAACGAAAAGCTAATTTCATCTTTGCAGTTAATTTTCCATGATGACTTTCACCATGTATTTTATAAATATGTAATAATTATGTCTTAAGTGGCACCGGTATTTATATTCAAATAGACCTGTTATTGCATTATTATTATTATTGTGAGCAAACTAACGTAACGAGGTTTCAACTCGTGCGTAGCTTGTTCTTCTCTGCAGGACTACATTCATTCTAACGATATCCTATCTCTGGATCAGTGGATTATCTGTAACAAGGTAAAAACGTTTCTTCGCTGCACCTTTAAACGTGATCCCATGATTCACGGTAAGTTCACAGATGAGAATACGCTTAGTAAGTGACTGCCTAAAGGATTCAGTGAAATTATCACTCCCATTTACGATGGCTGCAGCAGAGCTAAACAACTGTGAATGATATGGTATTTTACTCTGCTTACTTTGGGTCATGCGGCCTCCATCCATCTCTTACGCTTGGTCTGCTTCAGCCTTCACTTATCTTCTGTCAGTCTTCTACATCATGTCCTGAGCAGCCTCGAAACTAGAAGCGGTTTCTGCTCCTACACGCACCCTGGCCTATTCTGCCTTTCCGCTTTGCCCTTGAACCCTGTCATAGACCCAAATTCGCATAGCTAATCGTTCCAGTGGAAGAAGGCAGTAAATAGATCTTTTGGCATTTTTGCAATACTGATGTCAGACCATAGGAAGGTCTAGCTTGGCAGCAGTTTCAGAGAAGGATAGATAATAAATAAAATGTTTTCTCTCTGCTCGATATTACTGTTATTATTATGACTCTGCTCCTTGTTTCAGTCCACAGAAAGAAACAATTGCACCTTTAGAGCTTGCCACTTCTGGTAACAGGGTGATTATAGTAGTACCAAAACAGGGTTTAGAAGATGGCACTATTAGCACTTATTTAAATTTGCAGCCGGTAGCTTACGACGTCTTCAACAGTATGGCGACACTAACGAGAAGAGGGTCTTTTTGCCCGACCATTATCGTACTAAAACTTCACTTCAGAACAAGCATTTTGATGAAATGATATCGTATGGTGAATTGAAGAAGCGACGGCATGAACAAGAGCATTTACGTCAATTTAGAATCTCTTTCATTCTTAACACTAAAAAAAAACGGCTCATTCAACAGAATTTACAAAAAAAAAAAAAAAAAACACTGTCTTATAGTAAATGTGTGCCCCGAGCGGCATAATAATCGTCGATATCGACGTTCCAGGGTGCCAATCTAACCCTCTAAAGCAGATTACTTCAAAGGAGAAGAACATTACGTTGCGAGCATTGCGCAGGTGAAATCGTTTCTTTAATGACAGTTTTCTTCGTGTCCTAATCAGGCGTGATAATCATTCATTTATGTAGAATAAAGGTTTCACTCAATCAAAGCATGGGTATTTTTTTGATACAGCGTCCTTTTATCTAACTGATACGTGCCTATGTATGTACTTGGAGAAAGGTTGCTGTTACAATACGGTTTTACGAGCAGGCATCTCATTTACGCAGGCTCATATAAACATAAGTCGGTGCTGTAACAAGGCCTAAGGTGATTGGAGCGATCTATATATACATATAGTCAACTAATATGTTAAAGGGCGGGACTATATAGGAGACACCAATCTGTCATTGGAGCTAAAGAGATAATGACGGTTTTCTCCAAGTATATGAAACGAGACATTTTTTTGACATGCCGAGCGTCGATTCCACGATGTTCCGCTCGACTTAAATGTGCTCTCGTCACACCCTATTGGAGAGAATGTGCGTGTTTCCACAGCAAATTATAACATGAATGCACATGTCGGGTAAGACGTCGTGGCCACGTCACCCAATCAATAACAATTGGCCACAACAGTTGTGCTTGGATAACAAGTTGCTAAAGAGCATAACTTTAAGAACGTAATTCCCATATTGGCTTGCTGTAAGACTATCGGCGAGTCGTGGACCAGAAGCGAGGCAAATGTATATATATATATATATATGTCAACCTAATAATCCCCTAGTTCTACAACCCCGATGGTTTCTGGGCGAAAAAATTGCTATATTTATATTTTATTTATTAACACATTGTTGTCGCATGTTACCCACTGTTCATCAGCTGTGTTTAACCGCTTTAGAAAAAAGCTCGATTACATTTTATTCTTATAGAGATTTACGAATAGAAATACCATGGAGTAAATTCTTATTGGTCGATACGTGTACAATACGAACGTCAAGCTTTTTTTGGCAGCCAGCTCTCTTCGAATGATTGAAAACTATTTGATGGTAGATATTCGGCATGTTCTTTTTTAACTTTACGAATGATTTATCAACATTCTCAGTAAGCGGTCGATCACTGTCTAAGGAGCACCGTTCACATCGAAATTTCCGGAACGGAAGCAGCAAAGCTATTATTGGCCCGCTTCTTTCAATAACGCATTTCGACCACACAGAACGATTTTCTATAGGCCTGAACAGAATTTAAGCCTTTATTCTAATGAAACTGTAAAACACAGTTATTTATTTTTTTTTTTTTGTAGAAGTTTCATTTATCTTCATAGTACGTTATCCCATGTGCGAATGGAGGTTCTGTACATCCATTACTGCCCATCAGGATGCCGACCCGACACGATCATATCACCTGAGACGTGTGACTTTAAAACCGCCGATTTAGAAAAACAGTCAATACTTGTTCGATAATCCAAGGCCAAGCTAAAAGCCCATATTGACTCGAAAATTTGATAGGAGCATCGTTTAAAGCAGGTGTAATTTGGGTGTCTTCTCAGACAGAAAACTAATTGAAATCATGGCTACGGTTGATTCTCAATAGTAGAACTTGGTGTATAGGGAAATTCAAGATATGCTGATTCGACCGGGTGAGTATCGTGTTGCTCGTTTCTATTATTTTTCTGGACATAATAAAATGATGACCCTGCGTCTGTCGTGCCTACAGCACCTAACGGAACTCGAAGCCGACCGATACAGTGTGATACATTTCACGCAAAGTGACTAAAACGGAATGCCAAAAAATGGCATAAATACAATACACCTGCCCAATTTAGACCCACTAACTAGCTAAACTTAACGTGTCAACGTAACGACTAATGGGCACTCAACATACAAAAAGCATAACTAGTTCCATAAAAACAGTTCCACATCATCGTCAGCTATTATATTATAATATAATATCATAGCAAACCTGGAATGAGGGTATCGGCCGTTTAAGTATACATTCGTTAAATACTGATAACCTCTTTTTAGTTCTCTACATAGATGTCGACTGTTCGAGACGTCACTGTCAGGAACTTCAGGCCATTGCTCGTTCCTTCCGGTGGTAGCCACGTATAGGCATTTAGTACAATGCATATTCGGCAACGAAGTCGACATCATCTCCGACAATATCATCAAGTCCCGCAACGAGATAGCCACCTATTCCGGTGTTCCTAAGAGGTCTTTTTGCATAAAATGTCACTACAGTAAGTCAGATAGAGTGTCTGTAGGGCACACTTGACAGGTTCTGACTAAAAAAAACACATTTTCGATTGCGCGCGCCTTTCTATCGCAACGAACTATTTACAACACAAAATCTATTCATCATAAGCGATGACTCCTCTACCTAGCGATGTCCTAATATACAGACTTGAATCCTTTATTAAATTTCTTGATTAAAAATATTTTCACCTTGTCGGCTTGGGCATATTTTTAAACTCCCCGAACTAGCAGACGATTTAACATTTTTGGGCTAAAGATAAACGAATACTTTGTACCGTACGTCCAGAAGCGCTGTTACGCCGCACTACATTAGACGATGTGTTATTAGAACTATTAGCGCAAAGGCCTCACCACTTCTCCTATCCTTCGTTGCCCCGTTGAGAATCCCCGAACTGAGCGATGAAGCCGCAGAATAATTTGCTCTGCCCTGCGTTATCACTGATTCCAATGGCCCTCGTATAACAGCAACTTGCTTGAATGTATTAGCGAGACGAGAAAAGATCGGCTGTCAAAAATTTCTCTCAGATACGGCGCTGTGCCTCTCAGGTTTCGGCTTGTCAGGTGCTGTTTAGGTCTTTGCCCACGCGTAGGAAGGTGGCGTTGATAAATATAGGAACAATAAATATAAATATCACATATACACTAGGCAATATAAATCATCATCACATCGCTTGTCGATAACGTGATATAGGTAGTGATTTGAGGAACTCAGTTAATGACTGGCGCTGCCGAAAGGGGTGCGAAGGATCGATCCGCGTACCACCACCTGAAAATTACAGCTCTTTCAGTGTCAATACTTCATTAATAGTATCTGCAAGTTTTCCGCCAAACTTTAGACGATAATTGAGATCTCATGTATATTCAGCCGAGAGAAACCTGCTGAAATATTGCTGGTCTGAATCGAGTGAAGCTATTATTATTATTATTAGATTATATTTCTATACGTAGTTTTTCGTAAAACATGTATCTATGTGTTGGGCAGAAACACTGGCGAAGGTGTTGATTCTATAGAAGAGCAGAGAGAACTTGTCTTAGCCGGTCACATCGAATGCACGTATACAGTGTGGGGCGAGACCGGTCTCGATACCGAGTGTATTCGTGTTTCATGTATATAAGTTCGCGTATTAAATGTTGGGTGAAGTCAATAGGCTTCTTTTCCGCGTGAATTTTTCTACTCACGCATACTGCTGTATGGTCGAGATGAGCGCCACGACTATGTCACATTGACGACTCTGTTCGTTTTATTGAGTAAACTAAAATTGATAAGTTCACCACTAACTAAAAACTAACTATAGAAGATGTGGGCAGCATCTGATTATGCATGTTGCAATGAAGCATACCTCTCTAATGCTCGCTCCTCACGATCTTATTGGTAGCTCGTTTGCACTTCGCGTGCCTTGGCCTTGTTGTACAAGAACATGCTTGTTACTGGAACAGCTACCAGATGGTTGAAAAGTGATGGAATTACGAGTAGAGACGTCGAATTCAGAATATGGTTACGCTTATATGTCGCGAGAGGTTCCAGCTTACTGAGACGGTGCAGGAACACTTCCGAAGCTCAGTGTTGAAATAGTCTCTAAACAAATAGCCTATCGCAGGCTTCACTTACGCTCTACTACATGTCCACATCTCCTGTATGCTTCTTGAGAGCATTCTATCTTACTGTTGTATTACATTGAATTGATGTCGTTAATTTATTGTGTGGTACTTCCGCTGGTACATATATTAGTATCTGAAGACCGACTGAAACGGGCTAATATATATGCACACGTGCCGCCCAGGTTTATAGTCGATACACAGTTGATATAGAATACGGAAATTAACTTCAAAGCGACTGCCTAGCTGTGTGAAAAGAATTTGGAAACTCCCTGTCAAACATCGTCGCGAAAGTTCTCATTTACAAGGGAAGAAACATCCAATTATTATTACACCTTGAGTAAATGCCTAAGCAAATATCTGGCCTGTTATGTCCTACCGGTCTGATTTAGCTTACGTATACAAGCTCGTGCAGGTTAACGAGTTTGTCGTCGTTCGACATCTTTAGCGGTTTCTGCTTCTTTCTGATCATCCAATGTAGCGGAACTAATGCCACTTAACATTACCAGTTTTCCCCCCTTTCGCCTCCTTTTTCACCGTTTGCTTTGTGCCAGTAAACAAGTACTCTGTTAAAGTCGCTGGCGGTGCATTTACAAAACCTAGGCCTACTATAATGTATATACGACAAGCCCCAAGTGCGGTTTTCTGCCGTCGCAATGCTGAACCGACTAACGAACCGGGGGGCAGGCCAAGCCGGCGAGTCAGGCGCGTTACTACAAAGAAGCTATGCTAGAACAGGAGGAGAGGTGTACTCCAAACAGCTCTATAGTAGATTCAGACATAACGAAGATGTTGGGGTTCGAAAGCCGCCCACGACTCCGTGGCGTCAGTCCGTATCGCCCATAACGTAGATCTATGGCCACAGAGTGGATAGAAATGCTCTCGGATGTCAATGGCTGGTCTGTCGCTCAGGATATAGCAAGTTCTTACGAACAGGGTCGCATCAACTGCTCTAAGAAACACAGGGACTGTTTCTTTCGGCCGCCTTTAGTTAATAGCTCGATAGTTTTGCCTCTATTACTTTCGAAGCTGGGTTGCTCCGGCAGCCTTAGCCAGCAGGCGGGACCCGCAGACTCGATAAGGATGCGATGCCTTCTATTGACTACCGAACGACGACTCTGCATCAGTCCCAGCACTACTTAGCTAGATACTATCGCTATTGCTACTGCTGCCTCTGCCTTTCCCTTCATGCACCACTACAGCAGGAGCAGGAGCAGTAGCAGCAGGCATCTTGGCCGTCTTTCCTGCTGCTGTTGCAGGCTTGAGGCTCTATTTCGCACAACTTAGTCATCTAGAAAGCTTCGTTTGTTCGCTGTCGTCCGTCGGCCGCTGTCGGCCCTGGCTAGTAGGCCAAGCCGGCTGAACGCGGAGGCCTATGAAGAGGAACAACAACATCGAAGAGAAGAATGACGTTTCGATCGGAGTCCCGTTGCTCGCTTGTAAGCGCTAGGCAAAGTGAGAGGCGAAAAAAGCAGAGAAAAAGTGAGACTGAAAAGAAAATTGGGAAAGGAAAGCAGAGCATGCCACGTATGATAGCTGTATGGAGGGAATAGGGGTGTGAAGGGTATAGGAAGCGAAAGAAGTAAGTGCGCTCACTAGTAAAGATCAGAGCTCCTTCTCGTTCTTCGTTCGTCTGGCGTCGGCTGGACGCACTCTTACGGATATTAGCACAGTGGTAGGGCTTTTGCCCTAGCTGGTTACCTTCGTGTCTGTGACCGTAGGCCTCTGGGACTAACGGAACGTTCGACTCTCTGTGAGATACGAGATGACAGAGGAGAAGATCGAGCAGTTCCTTGGCTGTTCTGAAGGCAAAAACTTCCTAGCTGCTCCTTCTGCAGCTTTCGCCGACTTGAGAATGAGAAACTGAGCGAAACTGAGAGCAGGAGTCGGACAGCATTGGACTGCCATTACTGGTGTTAGTGCGGAGTAGCAGGAGAAAAACTACGGCGAGAGATCGACTATCGACAGCTGGGGCTATGGCCAGCGCTTTACTCCCTTTGAGCGTTCATATCGCCCACACAACGGCTGGTGTAAGAAGGCCAGTGAAGAATCCGTTTGCCGCTAAGGAGGATTCGCGTAGCGAAAGAACTAAAGATAAGAAAACGTTGATAACGGAAGAAAGAGAACGAAAACGAGGCTGAACGATGCTGGCCAGTGACCGGAGCGAGGACTATGGCTCGAATCGTCCAGGCGTTTGAGCACAAAAAAAGAGGAAATAAAAGAAGAGTTTATACAAAGGATGCAAGAAATAAAAGCGTCGTTTGTCATCTTTCCGATTTCCGCCTTCCGAAAGTTACTAGCCGATCTATGAAGAGGCAAATATTGTCTAATTCGGTAAGTAGCTATGGTATAAGGCTTCCGTAATGTTTCAAACAGGAACGATACGTAGTCATCATAAACTAAACGCATCCCAATGCAGGTAACGTATTCCGGTTTGGTATCCAAAAGCTTATTTCTAAGAATGTTCTTAAACGAACTAGAACTATAGGTATTTCGTCATCGAAGGAGTGTGCGATGAAAATTATTGACTATATAGTAGCCTCAATGTAGGTGTTATTTTTAGAGCGTGCATACATTATAGTACGAAAAATGAGTGTCTCGTAGCCGATTGTTGACAGGTGTCACTGTTATTTGTTTAGTACCGGTGCATTTGTGTATCAGTCTGGCTTGTAACCCTACATTGGATATAATTGAACTCACATTGAAATTGATTCATCATGTTAAATTGTTTAGATTTTCGGTATTATGCATAGTTAGAATATGCATGTTTCAACATGAACACAAAACGTGAGCGTTGGCACTTTTCCCTTATTCAATATTCAACAAAGTGTATAACAACAAATATTCATATTTCCAATCAGGTAAAGTTTTCCTAAGCGGATTAAAGTTTCGTAGTTATTTATACTGGACTGCTGTGGAATAGTCAAAGTCCATTTAAACCGTTCCGCTGAACTGGGCTATTTCGCTGGTGGTCCGGAAAGTTCCTAGCGGCTAGAGTGCGAACCCTATTTCTAGATCTATTCAGTTATTGGATGGGGAATGGGAAATGCCGAATAGTAGTAGAAGCAAAAGGAGTGTAAATGGCCACTTACAGGTGGCGTATACCTGAATACCTCTTCCGATAGCTTCCGGCATTCACAAAAGTGCCTAAAGAACTCGCATTGAGGTGACCCACTTGCTCTCTGAGGTCAATAGGCGTGACTTTCGGAATCGACCGTATTCGCACCAATCTAGATTGCTTACCCAAGAGGCAGTATAATGAGCCTTTTGCGTTAGAATGGAAACGTTGGTTGGTGGAAACGTAAGCGTAACAACATGATATATACCGAGCGTGGCATATGTTATCCTATTACGATTATTGTTACCATTGCTTAGCAATATCATAACTCTTCAATATTAAAAGACTAAGGTTATCGAACGGCTAAAACCCCACATCAGATTTAGCTGACAAAGAGAGTGTTCTAGCATTTGATTCCTTCCCACGAAGAAACGATAAAGAAAATCGCGAACTTCTATTCGAAGAATGTCACAGCTGTACAACCAATAGATTTTTCATAAAAATAAATGAAAAAATCAACCTATCGGTTAATTTGATCGTTCGCAACTTTGTTTTCTTTTAATCTAAATGGTGCCACATTACCCTCGAATTTTCCGCCAGTAAAACTCGTTGAAAATCTACGTGTAATTATAAAAGCAATTATCTTTTAAGAGTCGATCATATTTAAGCTCATTTCGGATAAAATCACGTTAAGAGCTATATTTTTCAAAATTATTGGCAATGGCAAGTGATCTATCAACATTCATACGTGTGTACCTTTTGGACGATCTATCGTCGGCCACCTACGCCTGAGGTAACTTTTTCAAACACGGTTTTAGCAAATTATCATTGATCTGTATAGGTCTAGAAGAAGCCTAAATGCGTTCGTTATGAATATGCAGATGTTTCAATTGGTACTTTGCTTAGGTCTTGAAAAGCCATGATCAGATGGGAGAGCCGTCTGAGGTATTCAATCAGATTAGACTGTGTCGTAAGATCGTTTAATGTTGTGTATACTAGTATGACTGTATAGATTTTAGCTAATTCGATACTAAAATGACATGCTAAGTATACACCTTAGAATCACATCTCCTATGTAGTACGCTTTCCTGATAGACAGGGCGATACATGGACATATCTGTAATGAACGTAGCTCAAAAAGCGGTGCTATAGAAAGGCTGCATTTGTATTGGTCTGGTACTACCTTGTTTTAATGCGATATTCCTAAACACGATATTTAACCAGGTTTTTTTCCTACGTTACACAGTCAAATGTGTATATGCTATTTAAAACAGCTAGTGTATTTTGTCACGAAAACTATTCGTTACGTATATTTTTGTGTTTTCTCAGTTCATCACAGTTAAGAATAAGCATAAGGACTCCTACAACAAACAGGCTCATATGATGAACCGTTTTTTAATTGCACGCCGTGGTAATATTAGAGTGCTGATTTCATTGTACTCACTTGCAGGACAGTGAATACGTCCATGGCTATAGTTCGATGACAGCCAGCTGCATCATTCAGCGAGCCCGTAGCTTTCCGGCTTATAAATGCGCACATGACAACGTGTATTGCTGAAATGCCCTCAGCACCGATCGTGCAATCTTTTCGGTTTAATATTAACTAGCGAAAACCTCAACTGCAATCTGGTTAACAGTAAAATCTATGAATGAGAGCGTTCTACTACGGTTGCGTTCTTAACGACATTGTCGCATCGTTAATCATGCAAATTCTCGTCGTTGTGTAGAAGCCACCACTACCCTTCGATGGAAGGGTTGTTAAACATCAAGTACACTTTGCCCTATCATCTGCCTCGGAAGAGCTGTACGGAGGCGTGTTTTCCACATTTTTTCTGTCTTCGAACAACATGCCTTCGGAATATGCTTGACAGAAGGGGCGAAGATGAACCGCTTGCACGTGTGTTAAGCAGAGCTGTATCAGCATCACTAATGCACCCACGATGACATGATGGTTGGTGGAGAGATGGTGAAACCTGTCTTGGACTAAGCAGAACAGCAAGGAGAGTTACGACAGTAGCGCGCTGGGCCTGAGATTGACATGAGATGATACGGCCCCTGAACCGTTCCTGTTATTTTTTATCTCGCTATTTTGACCCCTGAACGTATTGATAAACAGTGTTACATTCTTTTCCCGTGCACATAGCCTAGCTACTCGAACTGTAAAGAGTGTCAGCAACCAGGTTCGGAGGGGGCGAGCGAGCGAACACGGAGTGTGTGGCAAGTAGGAAGCAACGATTCGAATCGCTTTGCTCGCATTTTCTTGCCTCTCTGTTCCTAACTCTTCCCTTTAGGAGCTTGCAGTGTTAGGAAGCTACCAGGACACTGCTGAGTTCTCCCTCAAACGGCGGCTTCCATGGAGCCTAGCTAAAACCACTGGCAAGAACAGTGGTGACAACGAACGCGTCCATCCGTGAAACTGAATTTCCGCCCCTTTGGCATCAGCACCTAAAGTAGCAACTATAACAGCCGCAACCATCGCAGTAAGGCCTTGGAGCTGGCATCACGACTACGAGCCCAATTCAGGAGCGGGAACCGGTCGGCCGTTCACTAGAATCTTAGCTGACTAGACGGGAAGCATAGAAACGGGAAGCGTTTGTTGAACACGAAGAATAGAAAGTCCGGCGTGGCCGGGAAAACGGGGAGCCGATAAGGCGACCCGCGGCGAGAAATAGAACTATTCGCTTTCTTATTGTTTCCCACTTTATCCCTTACGTAAACTGGTAAAGGCGTGTCAAGGGAGATTGTACGGAATGATACGGGATGTAAGATGTAGGACAGACACAGGACGCAGTAAGAGACCGAGGCGAAAGAGAGGTGTTGACACAGCCTGTAGCACCGTTGGCATCGTTATTCTTATAGCACTGATATCCTTATACGGGGAGCGACGACTCATTTGGAGAAAACTCCGGCCCCTGCCCTGGAAAATACCTATTCTCCATTGAAGTTAGGCTAATGCAATCACATAAAGACGCATTCAATAGGACACACACACACACACAATCACGCATATACGCTTCAAGGTTCGTGTGCGTAGAATGTCCACGCAGTAAAATATGACGATGCGACAGTGCGGTTAGTTGAAGTGGAATATTCCTTTGATTTAATTGTGATTTCACGCTTCTGGCTTCTAGCTTCGTTTAGTTTTAGTAGTTGAAAAAACAGAATCAAACGCGCGCTAAAACGAGGCACTTCGAAAGGGTTCGAAGTTGCCATTAAACAAAAAAAGGTGTAGGTCTGTTATTGGGATGGTACTTCGAAATAATTTTATTTATTACGATAAAACCTATCTGTTTAAATCACTATGGGACATGAATGATGTTCAGAGTTCTTTTGTATAGGTGTTGTTTGTATAAGTGTTGATTTCACTGCTGCTTCTTGGCCATAATGTACTAGCAGAAAGCTCTCCTATTCGTTGCGAACTTGTTAGTGCGATTCGTACGCCCAGTGTCTCCGCATAGCCTGACCTTGAAAACACTTTGAAGCGCTTACACAATACAAAACGCATGTGGATACGTCTAAAATGTGCCCTCTGAATAGCAGATATGCAGGCGATCGTGGCTCCGCGAGCCTGGCTACGGATCGGCCTTGATCCAGCAAAAACCGGACGTTCTCGACACCCTTTCGACACAGCAGCGTATTGTACTGAATAGTTAAGAAATGACGGAAACGACTCTACAATTATCGCCTTGTTGCATAGTCATATCATTCTAGTGTATATGTCTTTGTCTATTTAGACAAACAGATTCTCCATATCGACCTTAGTGACTCACTTCTTTATTCAGCTGTCAAGCTGCTGACCTTGCCAGCTGGATAAACGATTACATGAGAAAGAATAATGGCGTGCTGTATACTTGTATGGGCGGAAAGATTGAGCCATTACAACAACCTGTTACCACGAGACGGGCGAGCGAAACTAGAAAGTCGTAGCGCATGGGTAACACTGTCAGAAGCGCCGAAAAGCTGGTCACTGTGTAGGATCCGCGTCTTTCGACCTTGGCGCGTTAGAAGTGAAGAATCGGACCATACGCCGCCTCATTAGAAGTTCTTTCCAGGAAGTTTGCAGGAACTGTAAGGCCACATTCGCTGAGTATATTTACTACGAGTAAGTCGGTGAGAAAGCAGCCGGATTTTAATCAGTGCTCCAGAAAGATAGGCGTAGAAACTCTGTGACTTCCTGAGTCTGAATTAGCCTCGAAAGAACAGAGTAACAGAGCTAGAGAGCGAAAAAGAAAGCTGGGCGGGTTTCTGAGGGATGCAAGTTAGTTAAAGATTAAAACCCGCAAGGACTGTACAGTTGTCAACTAACTTCTGTGAATATGGGAAGGTTGGGAGATAGGACATCTAGTGAAAGTGTACAATAATAGTCTTAGGGAGTTACACTAGGTCGCGTGTAGGGTACAGGCTATATAGACATCGATCATGTGATTGTTGTAGATTGATGCCAGGTCGGCAAGTATAGTTTTCTAAATGGTTTGTCTAGAATCTAGCAGGATGATTTTTGTGTCCGTTTAAAATTGGTTTATTGAAATAAATTCTGGAAAAAATGTTCCTTTGAAAGTTTGATCCAGCAAACCTCGAGAAAAAGGTAAAAACCATATTGGGCTATAAAAAAGAGCCAATCAGCGCAGTCAAAATAAAGACGATAATTACCTATCATTTAATCACACGCTGAAATTTCATAACAATAATAACAGTGTTATAATAATATACGAGAGAGAGGCAGAAAACTAATATACCAGTAACACAAAGACAAGCTAACTCACATAATAAAATGCGAATTCTGCAGGTTGAACAACGAAGGTCGTGAGCTTGTGATGCCCTAGTGTGGATTCCGTCCCGAAACCTGTATCGGTCTGCGTAGCATTTCGATTTCCCTTCTTCGCAATGCAACACGGTGAAGGAATGAGTATAGGACAAGAGTTGAAGACACCTCTCGTTCTCGATTCATAGTTGTAATTTGTTTGTCACCAGCAGATAAATGGCCTTTGTGTCATTGATGTAGCTAATGCAAGCCGGTGCGAACCTATGTTTTCAAAGCACGCGCTACATCAACGTCGGAGCGGCTACCGTGTGAAATTCGTATCACAGACAAAAGGCGCAGGACCATTCATTTTAATGATGATGATGATGATGCCCAGTGCAACAAATTTATCACGTATAACCCTCGGCCATTTCGAGAACAGACAACCGTTTGTTACATATGCCCCACGAGCGACTTCAGCCAGCGTCAGCGGACAGAAAAACGAACGCAGGCGGTAGTAGTTTAGTAGTAACCGCTCCTTCAAGCTAGTTATCCAGTTCAGCCCCTGACGTATACAGACTGCTTGCAGAAACTCCCGCGCAACGAACAGCTGAGAGCAAAAACGCATCTTAAATATATTACGTCTGCGTTGTTAGATATCAAAACATTTATTTTGAAAAAAACCTATTATACTAGATACTACTGCTTAGTATAATTTAAAACTAGTACCGTAAAGTAGAGGAGAACGAGAATTTGTACCTATGAGTCTGTTCTATATAGCTTAATCTTATTAAAATTTGTGCCATATGCGTTGATTTCAATATTCGTACCAGCGTATCGTTCGGAAGTGATTTTTCTCTGTCGAACAAAACTCGGCTCAATGCAGTTATAGTAACATGGTCTTTCCTGGCGCTCAAATAGCGATAGATATTATCGATGATTGAATTTCCATATCAAGATAAAAGGTTTATTTGCTGTAACTTGTCTAATCCGGGAACACCCTCAGATTGCTTTTGGGTGAAGCCAGATAGATACTGCTACCAGTATCAGTGGTACTTACGTGATAGCTCTGGGAGATTTTAATAGATCTAATATCGGCTGCGCAAACCCTGCTTCACCCGTGATTACATCACACAACAAGATTCATTCGTAGATGTTTCGATTTTAGCATATTCTTAGTGCTACTGATCATGCTGGCTCACTCCTGAAGTTACCGTCGTTTGTCAAGTTTATTTTACCTGAAAATATCGTCCTGCACGACTGCCCATTAAAACCGCTCGTGAAATGATATTTTTTTACTTACTAGGAGATTCAATTGACTTTGTTTTTACCTGGACAACTAAATGTTAAGCAGATCGGGCTCGACTACCCTAAAGTTGGTGTGACAAAGTAGACTACATCTTTTACTCATCAACTTAAATTTTCAGGTCACATATTGCAGAAAATTCTCCAGTCTGTACGGACAACTGTCTTGTGTTTTTCCTAGCCTTTTTTTCCTGATTTGCTTGTTACGGCTGCTACCTACAAACTATTAAACCTTATAAGGTCGAAATGTAACTACAATCGTGAAAAAGTAGGGTCTATTTTTTACAGAAAGAACGAGCTTTTGCTAGCTGCATATTGACATTGAAAAGATCTTTTACGTATGCTATTGTAGCTGATTTATTTCATATCATATCGTAGTTCCTGTTTATAGGAAAAATTTATAACCAAGGTTGTACGTTATCGACAATGTTCTATAGTTAATATCATCTTTGAACTCACATCATTGACTCTTTTAAACATAAACCAATTTGAATATGATCAATATCCTTCGAAAAAAAAAAACATAATTTGTTGAAGATGGTACGTAATGTGCCATAAACAGTGTCGCTTAGGGATAACAGAAGTGTGAGATCCTTTTATCTAAAGCGAATTGCACAGTCTTAAAAATTACGCCCTTGACTGTAATTACTTCAGCCACTATGATTCCTTCTGATAATGCCATGAAGATCTAAGACGCACGATTTTAGCGAACACCTAACACAAGTAAGCAAGCCTATTATAGGCTTGCTTACTTGTGTTATTCATCATTTTAGGACGTTCTGTCACAACAAAAAACCTACCGATACGTCCGTCTGTACAAAGCACAGCCGCTGTGATGCTCGTTAATGTGGCCATTCCAACGAAATTTTCAGAAACTTTTTTCGCACACTTCGCACGAAATAGCGCACTCGAAAAAAACAAAATGCGTCTGCCATCTATTACTTCGTTTCTTCGGTAGCAAGACATGTTTGCATTCGACGAAGTTTAAATAGCGGACATTTGCTAAGTTACTCACACTGCACTCGGAGATAACGCTTATGCATAGAGAATGCCTAGAGAACCGAAGACGATACTCCTGCTAACCTCATACACAGTCGTTTAGGTATGGGAAAAGAATAATTTGTAACCGTATTGGAAATGGATTTTACGGTGAACCCCCTTTTCGCCATAATAGGGGCATCTGCGTTCGCGGTTAGCTATTGATGAGCCTCGACGTACGAAATTGATGCTGTGCATACGAACAGAGCATACGATAATTTTTTTTAATAACCTTTGCATGTTCTTACTAAAAGTCGATAAAAGTGAAAATAAATGCTCGACAAAATTAAAAAAAAAAAAAAGTAAAATTCACTTTATCTAAAACGGTTAATTTTATTTACATATAGAAGCCTTAGGATGTTATAGGCGGCATTTGAGCTCGATGCCACCAAGATGAATAGTTATTGGCTCAACAGAGTGTATTGAGTTCCAAGCGTAGGAATATCTTTTTCGTATCAGACTATAGAAGAAGTAACGATTGCGTGATCGTTTGCTCCTTTGTACTGTTTAAATGCAAACCAGGACGCTCGCCTTGGCAATACACGAAGAAAAATTAGCCCGGCTCTTGAAAAGCCCCATTGATTAGACCGATGAGCTCTGTAGAGGCAGTGGCTTTAACAGTACAGGGAGAAACTATTTGCTCAAAGACGAGGAAAGCTGTAACTTTATGGTGATGATCACTGATCAGGGTGCAATATTTGGAGGCACCGAAGCCCGACTCGAAACAATCCTGTTGCAGTGAATAACCGCTATTGTCAGCTGTAAGCGGTAGGGCGGTCATTACCTATGTAGGTGGGAGAAATTTACAATGGACCCGCCTCGTACTCGTAAAAACAAGCCCGTTTTGACAATATAGTGTTGAGCCACCGTGCCGCTTTACGCTGTGGGTTTACGGTGTGCTTTGCGTGTTCTTTTATGAAGTGTGTGCATGCTGTATGATGAACTACGAAGTATCATTTTCTGACCTAGTCCTTTCGTGGCATGTCCCACGTAATTCTTATCGGTAGACAGAAGCCTGTGCCTGAGCCTGGAAAATGTATCTCTTAAGATCACTGCTTGGTTTGATCTGTTTCGAACGGCTAGACTAAAAGTTTTATTTGTATCACATTCTTATCTTTCGCTATACATGTCTAATAAAACTAGCCACCGTGTCTGATTTGAATATCCGTTCTTTAGAGCTTTAAGGTCACTAAAAGCACAAGCAGCTTGTAAGCCTTTATGGACGAAAGTCATATGCACGTACCGTGTGTTTACATATTTTTGATGAAATGAAATATATATATATAAAGGTACAAAATATATGAAAATGTGATTTGCTTAAAATAAGTTTGTACATAAATTAAGAATTGAAGTTTGGTCAAGTTAAAACGGAATATATAATCATACATAATACATTGAAGAATATAAAAATATGATCTGCTTAAGATAAATCTGAAATCGTCATTATTTTTGATAACAAATTAGTTCTTATTTGTCACTAAAGCTTTGTTATATTTTTTCAATACTATTAAAAGTATTGGAACATTAGCTAACCTTCTCATAGAAGAATGTCCCCGCACTTTTGTACTTATCAAATCACCAGTGGTAATGCCTATTAAATTAGCACGAATCGCTAAGAGCCCTACTTCGTTTGTGAGTGGCTGCCCTTTATAAGGCGTTCTTGTGACCCTTAAAGGACCAGCACCTACAACGTGCATAATGTGGTGCGACGTGCAACAGACAGCAACAATGTCAATACAGAGAATTGGTAGGTGGGCTATTTATAAACTACAGCTATGGATAGAGTGGGGAAGAATTCGGAGTCTCTTTCCCTTTTTCTTTTTTTCGTTGCTCCGCTTGCTTTTTCTTACGTACTCGATCCCTTCACTGTTAGACACTTTCTAGTCGGCCCATCCCGGTCACCGACTCGACGGGAGTGTCCCCTGCCATCGTCAGACGACATGGAGGTACGAGTCATGTAAATGCTGGGGTTGCTTTCACGACGGCCTACTTAAGTTAATTGCGGTTTGCTAGCGAGCGGGGGGCATCTAGTGAGTTCTTGAGCACTAGAAGAAATGAGGTGGCGATAACTTGATAACTGCATCGACAGTAGCTGCAGCCACGGAACAGACAAACAGCTGCATCAGTATGATCAGCATTATACAGAAGGAGAATAAATCTTATTCTGATGCTGTTAATGTAACCGAACGGGGGACCAACTGGAAGAACAAACCAAGCAGAGAACGCACGTGCACGCGGATGCAATTGATTATCTGCGACTAATTGAGCCGTACCGACTTTAGGAAATAGAGGCAGAGAACCACGCTTCCTTTCCCGTTTTTTCTTGTTTGGGTTTTTGAGCATCTGGTCCGTGTACCGAAGTAAACTTGTTTATGGCGGGAAGTGGGGGTAAGAAGGCGTCAGATCCTGACGCAGGGAAGCTAGAGGATAAACGTGCGCAGGGGAACGCTGAGAGAAGGTCGAATAACGGAGACTTTTGCAGTGTTTCTATTCATTTGAGCTTTGAACGAACCTTTGAACGGACACGCACTCCTTTCTAGTCCTCTTAACACCCCTTGTTCTGCATATGATGTCTCCTGTTAACGGTGATGGTAATGATGCTGATGACGGTGTGCCTTTGCAGGGCCGTCGTGGTAGTCTTGACGGTTCTGCAAACGCATTGCGTGCTTTTCCGCTATTCGACAGCTGCAAATATACATGAACCATCTAGTTACAATTGAACGCAACAACATAGGAAACAGGGGGTCGCCGTAGAGTGGACACGATGTTGGAATGGACATATATGTCACACACTCGAACATTAATATAACTGCTGAGAGGGCTAGGTGATATAGCACGGCAACTGACAAAGGATTTTTTTATTTGTTTCATTATTATATGTTCCATAGGCAATTTCGCATAGGAAGTGTCCATCAATGTTCTCGTATATACATATGCGATATTGTGAGGGGGTGTGAAATATCTAAGGTTTCATAATGCATAAAAAGCTTGTCGATTTTACATCATTTATTAAATTCTCCTCTTTACTTTATGGTTAGCTGTCTTTTTTAAAACAAAAAAAATATTTGCTTGATTGCGCAGCTCGTCTTCACTACTTCACTCTCTCTATGGTCGTAGCTTTACGTCCGCCATCGCCGTTAAGCATTCTATCAGACGGCTGGCTTCCACGAAAATAACTGCGCCTATTTTTGGATTCGACCTACACCGTAGCGTGTCCTTAAGGTTCTCACGCAAATACGTTGCCTACTAGGCTACCATGGGTAGTGTATTCACCTCTCTACGTCTTAACATAATGGAAGACACAAACAGACGTGGCGAAGATTGATACGGGGCATTTTGCTTACAATTAAAATAAAGCAGAAATACAGCAACTATATATGAACAAGTATTTTTTTGTGCTCGATGCGAGCGAACCCAAAGGTCCGAACTGACCAGTCGTTTTTATCAATAATCTAACAGTGTATATTAACAGATAAACAAGTTTCTTAATACGATCAAACGCTGCTCTAAAAAAGTAAAGTTATAACTTTTATTAATAATAATAAAGTATTGAATTATGCAAGCGATTACGTCATCCAAACTCAATAATAGATGCTGACAAGTACTTTGTTTAAATATATTCGAACGTAAAGTATTCATTCGATCTTTGCTTGGATGTTTAAAACAAGCACTTATTGCATGCAACCGTATTCAATCGAGCAGTCATTATCTACTTTTTTTTTTCACCTACTTTTACATACTGTTTATTACTTAACCCTCGAAAACGTACCCCACATTTCCATGGCGAGTTGTTTATTATCAACGGTGCGTTATATAACTAGATACGTGGAGTATGAAACATTGAGTATAAGTGCTTGTTCCTAGTTAAGGAAATGGGGTCAGCTTGGTATGCTAGCACTCATTCCACGTATCCATGAAGATATCAGGAAAAGAGGGAGAGTAGAATCAGTTGAGGCGGCGGGTCAACTCCAGAAACATAAACATGGTTGGATGATGGGTGGCCCTGACGAAAACGTCTATCTCTTTGTTAGTTCGCCGTCCATATATTTGTGCCACCTCTGCCATTTCCTACTCCCTATTAAGGAGGCCTTCTCGTGCGGTTGTTACTTCTCTCCCTGACGTTTATGGCGTTCAAGAGACAAACAGGACGTCGCCACCATTTAACACTGCGACGACAGTGGCGAACTAATGCTCTGATGGCTTCGGACAAATATTGTCCTTAAAACGGTATAAGATGCTCGTTCCTTCCTTCTTTGGGCATTGTCTTTATCACTTGCTAGGTCCAACACCCGCAGACTTGCCCATTTTTTCTGACTCATCTTTACGTCTCAGCCTGTCTTTCCTTTTTGTACGTTGTTTCGTGTGTTAAGAACTAAACGGGGTAATAAAATAGCGACACAAAACGTTAACAGCTAATCTGGCAGAGCAAATCGGCCAGACACACACGGCGGCAGTAGTGCTGCCGGCTCTGCCGCTGCCTACGGTTCAAGGTAACAACCTCATTCACAAATAGAAAATTTTATCGATTCATCTATACTTTGCAAGATTCGAATCAAATGGCTTACCAACTACTCTGTCTCGTTGCGTGTGATGGAAGCAGTAGTACAACAGTATCTTTATGTTGGCGTAAACATTGCAACGATTCTAGCAAGCTAAATCATACGTTTTTCGGTCAGACGCATGTTTTAAAGAGAACAAAAAAATCAGTATTTAATTTTACCCAAAATACTCAATTAGCTTGTTCACGTTCAGTTAAGCTTAATGCTACTTCTACTGCACCCGCCATTTTGTAGCGTTCAACACAGAACGGCGGAACAACAAGTAATTGTCAGTCAGTATGAGGCTCTCAAAAAAGAACAGAGTTAGCGTGATGCGACGAAGGAGAGAAAAATGCGGAAAGAGAATCAGCAGAGTAAAAGGCTCGGCTCCAGCAACGGATAATGGCTAGGGTAGAAAATGGTATTTTTATACCTTACTTTCCTTTTGTCGTCGATGGAAACGGCGACTGTTCTAAGAGAAGCCGTTCTTCGGTGAGATGTTTCGGAAGTGTAATTCTGCTGTGTTCCTGGCCCGTAGCGAAAGGATATGAAAAAGAAACTAATAGATAGTCCTTTCGATGGCCTTAAGTGTGTGACCAAAAAGAACATGACGACAAGATACGCCCGAAGATGTCGTTTCGCATTTTACGTTTACATGCGGCATACGGCCAGGCCAGTGTGCCTATATTGGATATTGTTTGTATATTCCATTATACGTACATGTGATACGACTGCCTCTAGTCGTTCAGAAATTTCACAAAACGAACACAGAGCGTATGACGTAATTATGAAGCAGATACATGTGGAAATACCAACATTGGACCTGGATACTCGTCACCTATCGATGCAGCACGACCACTTTTCTTATACTCTAAAAAAAAGAAAAAAAACTCTTTCCCACTGAACAAGCATCCTTTATGGTACAAGTTACAGTAAGAGTATTCACCTTAAACCTGAAACGAAGATCAATCAAGTTCTACTCGATGAAAAACTGCTTGGCTTCATCTTATCGATGGATACACTGGACGACGTCCAGAAGCAAACTTCGATACGTCTACACCACAGCACAGTCTTCTTTGCTAGTTTGAATTGTTTCAATCTCGAATCATGCACTGCTTTGCAAATGATCTCGGACAGGGTCAAAGACGAACGATGATCATGCTGAAAACACTATACTTGTAAGTAGGACATGCATAACAGGCGTACACATACTCTAAGATGGGTCTAATACTCGGCGTTACCCTACAAATTTCCCCTACCCTGCAAATTTCAATCATGATACACAGGCTCGATATCATTGACGTGATGGTATGAATGAAAAACTACTCAGCAGCAAATGGATAATTATAAATTAATCACGAACTAGTTCCCGACTAGGCAGTATCACATGATAGGAAGCTGCTGTTACAAAGCGCCACTAGACAGCGGAGAAACTGTGAAGTGTGAGAATACTGTGGACCACTGTGACACGTACTAGATTCCGGCAGAATGAAACGGCCGAAACACGCTTTCGTTTCTTATGGGAGAAATTTAAAGGGTAGCAGGTGTACGTAGGAGATCTATAAAAAAACCATCACCGATCAGCATTGGACTATTGTGTGAACGGCCGTCAGCCGATGACTGTGTCTGACCGCTTAGAAATCAGTTCGTCCGATTGTAACCGTTTTCTATTTAAATAGCGTTTGATATCTGTTTGTTTGTTTGTTGAATCTGTTTGATATCTGCAAGAGTGTACTGTACTTACAGCTCATAAATAATAGAAATATTACCTAGGACAATCTTGTACGATACACTTTTCATCGGCTACTACTACTACTACTACTACTAGTACTACTACTACTACTACTAC
>NW_019215113.1:0-26826 GCF_002532875.2 Varroa jacobsoni | reverse complement strand
CATACATATATATATATATAACGCATTATAGAACGTTTTCAGTTTATAATAGAAGGCCGTGCGCCCAGATGTCTTTGTCTATTTAGGTTTGTCTCTGTGTGTTTGCGTGTATGTATGTGCGTATATGATTCAGCAGAAATATGACGTGATGAAACATGACTTATGTTCCGTTCCTTGCGTTTGTTTATAACAAATGATATCTATATATGCTCTATATAGATGAATATGTATATAATATATGACGAACAGCGATAAGGGCGCAATGCGCATCTATTTATATTTTGCCGATCTTTTAAAGAAACGAGCGCTATCGAGCCTGAAGTAGGTTTTTCCCTTCTGTACGTTCAGTTTCATTCAAGAGAGCTGATATTTGGGCTCCGTTCGTTTCTAAGCGCTTCTGACGAGGAACAAGGAAGACCGTGGTGAGGACATGGCCATAGTCTATTTAATCTCCCTAATGTTAATCTCTTTCTCTTTTCAGGTTTGGGTCCGAATTTTGCGATGATGATGACGATGATGAATATTATTACTACTATTAGCTATACCATTATTGTTATATAATTTCTCTCGATTCGAAGTGTGTGTCCTTCAGCTGCTTCATGAAGTGTTGCGTGTGAAGAGGTACGGATGAGTTGTGCCCCTAACGAACAAGTCGGGGCCGAACACAGCTTTCCGGCTGGAACTAGAGGGAAACGTCCCCTCCTTAGAGGGCGCCCCTGTTGCCGGGCGGCAATGACTAGAATTATGTACATGTTATTACTACGTGGCCGGAGAGTCGTGAAGGGAAGGAGCGGCAGCGAGGCTATATAGCCACCGTCCAAACTACGGGCGGCTGCAGCAGAGCTGTACGTACCTCTGCATTGGGAAGGAGGTAGGTCATGACGGTCGTGGCCCGTTACACGCAGACTATAACCCCATGCTTAACGCCTGGTACCGTAACTGAGTTGGATGGATAAAATGCAGATTAACGAAAAACCAGGAGACGCCACACCGCGTCCTTTCCATTCTCGTTTTTCGTTTACCACTGCAAATGTTTTTTCGTTAACCTTAATCCGGCACATTCCACCTCCTCGTCTGCCGACCTGCCTGCGCAGTCACTCGCGCTTTAGCAAAACCACTGTTCTGCTTATACTGAAATTTCGCGCCAATACCAACGCTCCATTAGACTCTGTCGACTTTCGCGACAAATCAAGAAGTTCCCTTTCTTTCTCTGCTCCCACCTCAAACCACCATTTTATTTTCTTCGAACTCCATTCCAGTGGTGGTGGTCGCATTCGACAACTACCAGACACAGAACTGTCCTAGTCGATTGGTCGAACGCTTCTAACCCTACCACCTACTAATGGAGATGTCTAGTGTTTTTTAACAAGGAGAGAGAGAGAGAGAGAGAGAGAGAGAAGGGGCATAAGAGTTTGGTAGTAATTTGTAGTAGATAGGTTTTTGTAGGTAGTACTGTAGTAGCTCTCTAACCCATCGCTTCAATCTCACCGTAAGGTGGAGACGAGTCCGAAACAGGCGTCTTGCATGACGATGTCACCTGAACCTCCTGTTCGTGCTGCTGTTGTCTCCGGTCCTGTAGCAGTTGCCCGGCTTTAAATACTCGCATAGGGGCTTCGTCACCATCATCATCGTCATCACGCTTGTCGTCGACGTCCGCATTGACGTCCACATCGTTGGAGAAGTAACGCCGACCTTGCGGCGCAACCCGCGACGCTGCCAATCCCGCTGGTGTTCGCCTATTCTGATCCTCGCCAAAAAAGTCAATTTGACTTCTTGATGATGTTGCTGCAGCTGTTGTTGCCATGCTTCCTGATGGTGACGTCGTCCTCCTGGTCGTTGGTGAATGCGATTGACTAAACAATGCATCCTGGAAGCTCCGAAAATCGAGGGTGGACGAGGAGCCGTCGTTGTTGAAGCTACAATGCAGCCCACGCCTTTGACAATAACTACTTCTGGCGCTGCTGCCGCCTTCCTCACGCTCGTCGTGCACTGAGTTATTATCATCATTACCGTCATCGCCGCCGCTGAAACGACTGGACGAATCCAGCTGGAACATGGCGTTATCGTTGACGTCATCGACGCAGTCCGGAGCCACTTGGCCATGTCGCAGCTGTTCCACAACGGCATGGACACCCTCTCCGATCTCAGGCCCGCTGCGCCTACCTCTACTGCAGGCTACTGCTGCACCATTGTCGTTCTGAACGCCTCCGCTGGCGTCCTCATCTGAAGAATCTGATGACTCCGAAGAGTCGGATGACGTCGAGGACGAGTCTGTTTCTGAATCAACCGAGCCCTGACTATCATCACTATGCTCACTATGGGCGTAGCGAAGTGCACGATTTTTCGCACGCAACTGTCGATTCTCTTCTTGCAATTGAAGTAATCTCTGCTGCAGTAGATCGAGTAGATGCTGTGGCGAGTATACGCTCAGTTCACTGCTTAACTCGGCAGCCCGCTTCTCCAGATCACCGTACATTGCCACTAGCTGCTCACGGGGCAACTCGATCACCTCGGCGGCGTGCGCGTCCGAGTAGACCTCCTCGAAGTCCTTTTCATAGAAGGCCACCATATCTGAGTAGTCAAGTGGCGCATCGACACTCGATTCACTATCGTAGTTGACACTCGAGTGAGGCGCCTCTGAGTCAGAGGACGAATCGGGCCCACCCACTGGCGGTGTCTCAAAGCTCTTGTACAAACCAGGACACGAACCGAAGTGGTCGTCGATAATGAATTGGGTGAAGTTGGCTGGTGCTTGGGGCACGTCAGCTGGACGAATTTGTATGCACCGTTTCTTCAATGGATGATTACCATTCCTAGTGCCGCCACCGCCCCGATGATGCGCAGTCGTCGTTTGAGGTAGCGACTGGGATTGGGTGGACATCATGGGTTCGTGGCACCTTCGCTTTTTGCCCCGGCGGGCACGACGCCGAAAGTGTACGGAAGACGGTGGTAGGAATTGTGCTGAATGTTGTTGAGAGGTGGGCATATTATCGTTATTATTATGGTTACTTTTATAATTATTACTACACGGTACCGAAACAGGCACAGGCATGGTTACACTTGCTGGGCTGACTGTAGTCGCCGTCTTTTGCAGGAATCGTTGATGAGATTCTGATTGTTGTTGTTTAATCCGTTCGTGTCGCTGCTGCTGTTAATGTGGCTGATATTATTGTAGATTTTGGTGCCTTTGTTGATTGAATAAATGTTGCCGTCGTTGTTCTTGTTGCTGCTGAAGATGTCGAGCTTCATGTATGGCTGACTAATTCAGCCTTAGATGATATAGAGATTGATATCTACAGATATACAAAGGTACGACGAGCCTACGTATTATGGTATAATTCACGCGTTCCCATTTTATGTTGACTCGCTCGTTTTTTTTTATTATCTTTCAGCCAGTCAATCAATCAGTCAATCAATCAATCGTGTTCGTGTCTGTTCTTCACCGATAAACGGGGGAATTAATGAGTGACAATGTTCAAAGAACGTCGTAGTAGTAGTAGTACGGGGGAAATGGGGTACCTACAACAAATCACCTGACCAATGTCGAACAGCTGTCGTGCATTAGAGCGTCGGCAAGGCGCGAAGTCCGCACAGCTTTTGACTGACGCTTTTCACTAGGCACCACTACCACTGCTGCCGTCGTTGATGTCACTAGATTGAAAACGACTGTCCGTGATTCAACCGTTGCTGGGGCAGTCAATTTTACGTTGGTCGGCGTTTTTCTTCGCGGTCGTGTTGACGCGTCTCCCGGTGTTGATGTTGTTGTGGTCGAAGTTTCCAAAATGTTTGTGACGAAATGCCCTACAACAGCGCACGATGTAGCAGCAGTCGACATGTGTGTCGCTGAATAAGCAACAAATTCGAGACGGGGTCCCTGCCTTTTATCCAATTCGTCTATGAAAGTTTCACGGAGAGTCTCTCGATCTGACGTTCTTCACTGCCGTTTGCACGAACCCCAATAGTAATCAATTCACCGATTACGGTATAAGCAAAACAAACTCTTTCTGAAAGCAATAGCACTATTAACCGTTGTTTCGATTTCGTTCTGCCGCAACAAACGCAAAACAATTGACATACAAGTTTCGCTTTGGTCAACTGTTCACTGTCAAGTTGTCCTAGTATCTGCAGTACTTGTTTCTCTCTCAGCCAGTTACCACCAGCCACAGCACCATCACCACCACCACGACGATGCTGTTGTTTATGACGAGGTTAGATGTAGCCCTGAACGTGGTGACACAATTGACTCAGCCCGTCTTGGCCGTACGTTCGTCGACGAGGTTTCACACCACACACTCGCACGCTACAAAACGTTCTCTGTTTGCCGCCGCAGTTGAGATGAGTGCTTAGTAACTGTTCTTGTTGCGCTTGCCAATAGCCGAGGCGCTTCACCCTAGCCGGGATCAAACCGTTCGTTAAACGATACTCAGATTCTGATCCACTCTGGCTATAGCTGCTCAACATGACCTGCCTCAGCTAACACACAAAGTGCGTGCTCGCCCTTTCGGATCGCCCTTATATGGCCATTGTGACGTCACACCATTCCAGCCAATCGGCAACGAGCTCATATTGGAAAGGGGAACATTGGCGAGGGTGGCGACCTCATCCACCCTTCAACTATTGAGTTTCCGCAGCAGCAATTGCTAAGTATCCGCCACAGCATCACCAGCAGCAACTTTATAACAGAAGCAGCATCAATAATAGCGGCGGTTACCGAAAGCAGACGACAGCTTTTGCTAATAACATCACAGCACTCCGCTCTGGAAGCCATCTTTATTCTAGAAGGTGCAGCAGGGACAGCGAACCACCACTAGGCCACTATCTAGTTAGGGCTAGTCGTCCTCGCTGGCGCCGTTGAGTCAAGTGAGCGGAGCATGCAGTCAACCATTTTCTCACAGTCGCTTCTTTTCCGCAATTTAAGGCCCACGCATTCAAGATTCAAGTGCTGTGTAAATGTCGTTATTGCATGCATATATACATACCATGAAATTAACGTTATTACAGCGAAGAACACCTAGGTGTTTGATAAAATAGGAAATTTACAATCAAAATAAGTAAGATAACACGAGCGACGTTGCACGTGTACACGCACGCACATGTATGTATATATATATATATATATGTATATATTCAGTATGAACGTCCTGTTTATGTAGCTACTTGTAATTTTTTGTTATCCTTATCAAGTTGCATAATACCGCCTAACATTGATATATTTTTGGCCGTTCCAAAATTGATATGGACTAGGAAAGCCTCTCCTTGATTTCCGTCCCCACCATCGGTAAAATGATGCCAACCAACAAGGAAAACGTTATTGACATGCTGTGTCAGCCATATGTATAAGGCTTACTCATTTAGCTTTTAAGGTTGTAACTACAGCTGGCGTAGTTGCTTATTATAGAAGCAACAGCGGCAGCTGAGGCTGGCGTTGATTAGCAGCATCGTCTCATCACCGTTTTCCTGGTTCTCATACTACTACTCGATAGCATGAACCGTAGTTGGTTTATTTGATCAGTACAATATGCCGATAACAGTAGTAGCAGTTTTGCTTGTTTTTCTCGTCGGTAGGTGTCGTACGTTCGAGAATCGCTCTCCCGCTCCCGAAGCTCTCTTTATGCTCCTTCCTTCTTTCCTTCATATGTCACAAAAGCAGTTAAGTCCCCATAGCAGCAGTATACAATTTTATGATACTCTTACGTTTAACTACATGCACACAGACACGCACACACAGCCGTGCACGGGGCTAAACGAGCACACGGTTTCATTTTCACAGGATTGCAACGGGCACTGACCTGCAGCGCAAATGTTCCGTCGACCGACAAATCAATCGACGGCCACAGCAGCAGCAGCAGCACCAGCCGCAGCATAATCATCACAGTTTTGACGGGCTTTCAATGCCTTCAGCCACAGCAGCAACCATAACGGATGGATGAATTAACGAATGGATGGATGAGCCGCTCCCGTTAAAGCCGCTACTGTTGCTGTGGGTATCGTTCCAGATGTGATGCCAGCAGACGGTGCAAGATGCAGCCGTTGCTGCTACCTCTTGTAGCCATCTTGTCTTGCAGCTGCTGGTGCTGCTGTCGCTGTAGCTGTCGTTGTAAACAGATTATTCCTTTTTATTCGATAGTGCTGCTTTTGGCGCTGTGCTGTGGTGTCTTGCCGCTGCTGCTGGAGCATGCGGCCTAATGATAGTGTAGTCCATGTGGTAGCACTGCTGCTGCCTTTGTTGTTGCTGATAATTCTGATAGTGACAATCAAATCTTATAATTACTACTGATACTAAATGAGAGTACAAATGCGGTTCCTACGATTTGAGCTACTGTCATTGTTTATCATTTGTTGTTGTTATTTGTAGTGGGCAAGCTTGTCCACCGAACTGGCCCAATGGCAAGCGTTCTATGGCGGGTTTGTATGTATTCAGGCACGCATTCCTTTGTTGCAGCGGCTGTATTGTGCATGCATCGTCATTATTAGCAGACCCCTAGACAACAAAAAATCTACTAGTGTAATTGTATCGCACCGGTGTCTTTATCATCATATGACCTGGACGTTTTGGCATTGTCGCGTCGAGCGGCTGGCCCCTCCTGAAAGGGTCAGGAAACTCTCCATCTGTGTTGTAGACAGCAGCACACAACCCAGCTAGGTGCTGCTCATATCGGTGTTATCACAGCACGCGTCCGGGTCAGCAAGTCAGGATGAATCTATCAACAACAGCGACAAAACGTATTGAATACCAACTGAACTTACTAGGCTGACTAGGCAGTTTTAGTCAGGTAAATTAAGGAACTGGGCGAAAATTGTTGAATACGCAGCTACATCTGTACTTTCAGTAGCTGCCATACGATCCTGTGTACCCTGTTTGATAGATGTTTGTAGTTAGTTGGATGTTGGTATTTGTCGATCAGCTACTGTAGCACGTGGTTGAAAGCTCATTCGATCTTTGGGGGTAAGTTAATAGTACCTTTTATCGGAAATAGTCATGTCGATGATTACATTTCTATTCAATATCTACTGGCCGAACCCCGAAAGCCTCCATTGTTCGAAATTCCAAACTACTTATTTATGTAAATTAAACCTACAACATTTGTAGAGCATCAGTTCGCACTGTTCTCTGAATAACGTCTCTGTTGAGAGAATGCTAACCAGTAATGCGCATGTATGGATACACATCACTGAAATATCTTGCTTATAAATAAAGAAAAAAAAGTATATCTGAGCTAAACTGAAATGCTGGCATTATTCTATCATAACTGTAACAAATCAGTAATGTTAGTAAACCACCTTTCTGATGTGCCTTTGGACACATACAGATCGAAACTTTAACCATATATTATATTCTCTAGGCTACTATATTGTTGTCGATGGAGCTGTCTATATATATATATATATATATATACATATATAGAGAACGAATAATATACTGTACTCGTGTGGTACGACAAAGAATGGAGTTCAATCAACGACTTGTATCGGCCCCGTTCGGCTCAGTCCAGCAGCTCCTGGAAGATCCTGGAGGCACAGACTGTTCCACCGATGCTTTGCCTGATGGGCGATGATGGTCGATGTTGCTGTTGCCCTTTACTAGCGAGCGGAGGCGTTGGATGACGTCACGATGGGTGAACGGTTCTGAGTCTTCCTCAGAGACCAAGAATTAAATTGCCCATGGCTCGTTTCAGCAACACATCGAATATTTAAGGGATAAAATGGAAAGCTTTATAAGAGTCATTTTTCCCCACGATTTTCATCGCCATTTTAATAGTAGGTCATTACCATAATTGGCGGTATCTAACCAGCGGGGTATATACGAGTACACACCAAAACAACAACGATGACGTCCGTGGCAGCAGCTTTAAGCTCTGATGCAGATAAATAACCAAGCATAGTATATATATATATATATATATATATTTTCACGTATAAGTACATTAATAAACGAACATTGTTAAACGTTGAGTAGACAAGGGTCTTCTTTTTACTTTTACATCGGTGTGTATAGTAAAAAAAGGTCAGTCAAACAAATATTGACTTGGACACAAAAACAGATGGCCATCTTACCGTGACCCAAGGCTTTGGTTGACCGATTTTTCTGTTTTTGTCTGTCCGTTGTAACAACTGATTACCGAATTCAATTTCTCGCCTTTTCAGATCAACCACAGATACCTACCGGCTGCCCAACCACAGTTCAGTATGCCTCTGTGGATGTTTTTACCCCTAATGCGTTTACTTATCAGCCACCTGTTTCTATTGAATAAACTACGATTCAGCAACGAATTTTTTACTTATGACATCTGGTTGTGTGTATGTATGCAAGAGGTTGAGGAATATGGGGTGGAAAAATAGATAAAGAAAAACTCAGACAGATTTACTCTAAAATGAATTGTCGAATGACAACATTGCTTGATTTTCTCTGCGACACTCTGTGTTTTGGTAGCTGTTCGTCGCCGCCATCGCTGTAACTGGTTGAGGTCTTAGCTGAAGAGAACTACATGGCCAACATATAAGACCGACTTTCTGGAAAATTAACAGGCCTAACAGCTAGTTATCATTAACCCATAAAGCAACACCAGAAGCAGTTGATCACGGCGACAGATGGGATGGGTGTCGCCTGCTACTGTTGTATCTTGATTCTGGTGCTTTTCAAGTTACCGTCAGCCACAATGACCCCTTGCGAGACTACGAGGTCGAGTGCGCGTACCTCGTAACTCCCATTCGGCAGCAGGAGTTGCATCATTGGCGTCCAAAAAGATTCGTATTCGAGGGCAGGCCAGGAAAAATGTATAACTGGTTGTTTATTTCGTTTCGTCGTTGTGGCTCCGTTGTCGATCTCACCATCGCGATAAACACGAATATCAGCAACAGCAGCTTTCGCATTATCCTTTCAATCTGTGGGCCGCTGCTTACGAGTTATGCTCTATGGGCAATCATTATTTCGTGACGTTGCTGATGACCGTGGCCTGTTCCAGGACTAAGGTGAAGGCTGCATAGATTAGCAAGGTATAGATGAAGTCTCAAATGTGTAAATGCTCGTCTCGCTTTACCTGCCTCTTTTTTTTCGTTTCCCTACATGCGTGCATATACAAATACACACAGACATACATGATGTGTGCAAGGTCTTGTATTCGGACCGACTGTGAGTATGACCGAACTATAGTTGTCAGCGAGGTCCATGGGGCTCATGACGACTAGGGAAAGTGACAAATGAGAGCACGGACAGACGTCTGCCTACGTGCAATTCCTGCCGTCAGTGCTACAGTTACCGTCGATCGATGGAACCTTTAACCAACGAAACAGGCAGGGGGTCACTTGTTTGTTCGTTGTACCAGTTGTGAGCGTCTGGAGTATCAGCAGCAGCAGCAGTAGCGGCAGCAAAGCTCGCCGAGTTGAGCTGACGGGGCGTTCACTCGTCGGCACTAGCATAACTGACAGTATGGCGACTGTGGCGACCATAGCGGCAACGAGGACAACGACAACGGCAGCCAGCATCCACCGTTCTGTTGTTCTAGTCACGCTCATAGTGATGGCGGTGCTGCTACCGACGCTGTTGGGCCAAATGGGGACAAAAACGAAAACCGGGCGGCAGTAGCATCAACATAACGTTAAAAGGAAGGTAGTGTTGCGACCGACAAACGAACCAACCGACGTAGTCCAACAGGCTAGACGGCTAACGCGCGACGACCAATTCAATAAGTGCTACTGCCATTACTGCTGTTACGACAGCTACTGCTATTATAGACAGACGACGACCAGAACGATCTTGTAGCGGTCGCTCCAGCGGCCAAACGAAGCAGCACGGAGTGACGTACGAGTGAAGGAAAAGAAGGCAGGAGCAAGCGAACGACGGTGGCTTTGACTGCGGCGGCAGCAGCAGCAGCAGCCATCTTGGTTCGCCGCATTTGTCGGTTGTTGCTGATGCTGATGCTGATAGCTGATGGTTGGCGCGTAGGACTGGAAGCAGGACAGGCATCGATATCATAGTCATAGGGCCATAGTATTATGGTCGCTAGGAATAGGCAGTTCCTAGCGACTCGTTCCAGTAGCCACTGCTATTTGCTTACTGGGTCCGTCAATCAAATGTTTGAGGGAACGGCCTCGAGGGCAGTTTGTCTGTGTGTATGTATTTGTGTAAGCTGAGCTCAATAGCATTAGCCCGTAGCGAGCGTGGCCGAAAGTACATGGGGTAGGAGCTGCTGCTGCGGCGGCGGATTTGAGTCGACTGATGTGGAGTATAAATGTATGAAATGACACGAAAGCTATTCAGAAACCTACACAGACACTAGCATCCATAGAGCGTCTCTTGACAGGAGTCAGACCCGCGCAGCAACAACAGTCGCCAGCCACCATTGGGAGCGGAAGCGTGACTTTCAGTTCAGCTCCAACAGCTGAACGTGATCAAACAAAGCACGCGTACACACAAAAATCGAGAGGCTTACTTTCATATCTGTCGTTGTACCTGAGCGTATCGATATATTATGTGTGTACAAAAAGCAGAAGAAATGCGATGTTGACAGTAGTACATTGAACTAGAACGGGAAACGTATGAAAGATATTCGTGACATGAGTATCATTGGATACACCAAAAAACAATACAGGTATACAAGAACACGTAGTGCTCTCTCTCTCTATCTTGCCTGTATATAGATATACATATATATAAGAGATTGTAATGGTGATGACAAGACAGTTAATATCGAGTAGACGGGTCTGTCAATGAGTAAATATCTAATTTGTCGTTTCGTAATTAAGCATATTCATAACATGACCAGTGCGTAATCCATTCCGTATGTGCTTCGTGGATTACCTGCGTTTTATTCGCCAACTACAGACTAATCGTTAAACAAGACATGTTGGTTCAGGGCAGAAGCACCACCTTCTTGCTTTTTCGTGCTTTAAGCCAAATGATTATCTTTAGACTATTGTAACCAGTTGTCCGTCCCTACCAATATTAAAAGAAAAAAACATATATTAAAATAAAGCATATAATACACTTCGAATGTCCTAAACCAATGTTTTTAATCGTCTAGTGTTATATATATATATATGCACAGTCAAAGTGGGTGGAAGATCATTTATGATCTGTTTTGAAAAGGGCGCTCGGGATTCTACACAGGGTACACCTTATAGTCGGTGGCTTGTTATTCAAGGAGTTTTTACTTTCTATATCGAAAGCAAAGCCAGACCTTAGTCAACTAAAATAACGCAGTCATCTGTTATTTACTGCTTAGTTACGTTCCTGTGTGTCGATAGCTATGACGTTGTGTAACACGAACTCAGCCGACTAGCAAAGGAAGACGTGGTACAATTGTTACAAAAGTACATAGCTCAGACAGTTACGCAGGTTCTATCTTGATTTTCCAACAAATGTATTTAGTAAGTAGAAAACAGAAAACCAGTGGCTGACTTTGACAAGGTTAATAAAAAGGCTAACTTACATCTATGTCAAAAAAAACTAACGAATTAATACAGATGTGTCCTTAAAAATTACTTTTTGTTCATTCCTAATGTGAAGTGCCGAAACTCCAGATGTTGCCGTCACGATTTAATTGACTGCAGAAATTCAGGCACTCGCCTTAAATTCACCACTCGCTGGAATTCCTCCTTTTTCTTTTAAGAGCACTTGTTTATATATTGGTGTGTGCAGACTTTGCGAAGGTGCGTTAGTCTAAAAGTTGGTAAGTTTTGGACTCGACAAATATCTTTCTCAAGGAAGGGAGGGTATCTCAGTCCCCTCGAACAGACACAGTGCTGCCATTGCATCATTCGAATCGGGACGCGCTTGGCTCAAACTGCCCTAGCGCGGTTAAGTATAGGGCTGGTTTGTTTGAGTGAGAATAATTTCCCTCCTCTCTACATCCATCCATCCATCCATCCATGCAGCGGCCGACGACGACGAAGATGACGATAACTGTGGGACGGTGACTGGCTCGAACTTTAGTCTCATTATGTTCGTGGTAATGCTGCTTTTGTTAACCATATTCTTTTAAGCTGCTCAAACGCGACGCTTATCTACCGAACATCGTTGCTAAGCGAGTGTCGAGATTTGACCAGAACTGAAATTGGGCCTGTATAACGATCATTATCATCGCCGTCATCTTCATTGACGAAAGTTCACAAACGACATGCGATATTTATGCTGATTCAGCATGTTCTCAATTGTTTCTAGGAACCGGTGGGATTGGGTTTATAAAGCCCTGTCCTTATTATAAACAATAGCAATATACCTTATTTGTATCGACCGCTCATTTTATGGGCTGCATAAGGAAAAATACCCCTACTTGTTATCATGATTATGCCATAATATTTACGTAAGACAGAATCTGTTTCTGACGATGAAATTAAGTGATCATTTTTGGCTTTAACCCGTCCTGCGTGAAAGCGAAAATGACCCATGGGTCCTGCTCGTCGTCGTATCATCAGTTGGAAACACTTTCTTCAACCTTTACATCGACTGAATCACATTTTGTACACAGAAAATGCGAGAGCAAACAAATTCAATTTAAGTGAAAAAGTTAACGAACTCGTGTGATATTTTCTGTATTTTATTTGATATCACTTTAGCCATTTGACATTGGATGGCAGAAAGACACGTAAGTTTTCTGTTGTCGTTGTGTTACACAGGCAAAGGGAAGCGTTATGGAAAACAGTCGTCGGTCGTTAATTCTTCGGTTTGTCTACGATTTAGCCCCTGCACAACTATACATATAAAGTTTTGCTCTTTATTAGAATTTAGTTTATGAATAAAATCGTGGAAGATTTACGGCGTGTTCAATCAGCAAATAAGATCAGTTTTAGATACGAAATATTGTTACTAATGAGGCATATGCAACTTGGTAGACTGTTAGCAATCTTTCGACAACTTGTAAACGCATGCATATGTTAAAATATTGGCAAAACTATAATTTGGCAATATATGCTATATGGAAGTTGATCCGAATGTTTTCGAAATCGTTCGTAAATACGTACTAACAGGGGACAGTATCGAGGTTCACGTAACAGTACGCGTTGAAAGAGGCGTTTTAAGAAAAACTTTGCCAGGCCCACAATTTTTCAGTTCCGTGGTTTTCTCTACAATAATAACCGCAGTAATTTTTTCACGCTTTTAGACGAAGGAAAGATCATGCTAATCGTTGTTCACTACTCTCGTCGCTTTTTTTCCTTTATCTGTGAATGTATTGTGTGAAAAGGGCGTATTTACGATATTGCCGCTTCACGCAACAAAGTAAATGGTTCGATTATGACGTCCGGCTCTCTTTGCCTTTATGCCTGACAAATTAAACGATCAATTACGGATTAGAAATAAAAATTCGAGGTAAAAACGTTTCGGCAAGGTAGCAGCCACGGTAACATTCACAGTGCGTAAATTTTCAGGTTAGTCTATAGTGACAATCACAACATGGTCACTCTCCATCTGACTGGTATCGACTATAGAACGAACATCTCAGTTGGAACTGTTTCGCTCTGTATCGGTTTTATAGCTGAAACGTCGTTCGATTGCCGCATGCCTTCTTCAGTTTAAAGATACAATCGGTATCATCTTTATCGGGCAGCTAACGAAAAGTAGACTCTGCCGCCACATGTGATAACCTATAACGAATCCCATGTTTCGTTGCTCGCTCAATTCCATGATCCTAATCTTAATTAATTGTACTTAGGAGAAGTAATTCACGAAGACAAATTGAACCTGTGGCCTTGCTCACCTGCCCATGGCGCAAACACCTGTCAATCAAGTACAAATGGAGTGGATCACAATGCAACAAGCTCTGTAAAATCATCATGCTCTACCTTGTAGCTATGCAACGTCCTTCATTTGCATACCATATGTTTAACTTCATCCTCTCCTTGCTGTCTGTTATCCTAAGTTACCCCTTTTAAAATAACCGGACGATATACGTACGAGATTTTTGTTATAGAAGAGAATGCTTTCACCCAAGTGTTAACCGAATGGGTCTATGCCTCTGCAAGTGATACCGTTTGCTACTTTGTCGATGAAAATAATGATAGCAAATGTGTGTGAATCCTATCTTGTCCCTGTAGAATAACCACTTATATTAGTGTTAAGCATTTATAATATCGAGTGGCTGAGGTGGCAGTCGGGTCCAGCAACGTTAAACCCTATAAAAATGCGTTGATTTTTTCTGCATTAATCCATACAGCCCGTTTTTTCTATAACGTTTTCTTTTTGGGCTATCAGGCAAAAATGACCAAATTTTCGGAGGGCTTTTCGATATCATCGACAGTGAAACATAGGGTGGGGCAAAAGTTACCTGATAGTTTGAAAAAAAAATCACTTAATACTTCACGAGTCTTTATTATACATATGTTGAAATAGTAATAGATTAAAATATAATAGACATAAATGTAAAAAAAAAAGTAAAGTGAAGACCTTCAGACAGCCAACAAACTTTTCCCCAGCCGGTATATATATACAAACTTTATTACTTTTAGAATAGAGCCAGTAACGAATTATTTGTTACTCGTTTGTTCCAGCTGTGCCTTGGTTTAAGTTCTGTCTTCTACCTTTTTCGATGCGTTCTCATCTTCGAGCTGTTAGTATTCGGTTACTATTACTCGATATTTACAGAATTTGATTCTAACAAATATGAAATAATTAGAATACATCGCGCAATGCGAATCAAACAATTATAATATCCAGTCTTTTCTAATAGTTAAAAATTATTTATCTTTCTCTTTAGAACGACCATGATAAAAGACACAAGAACAATAAGGAAAAACGTTGTCAGTTTCATAGCTCTATATAGTTCCTAACGTAAACTGGTTTTTGCCGATGAAAAATTAGTAGTGGTTCGCTACCGTGTGCACGAGGGTAAAATAGGTGATTATCGCTCTAGTAACTGAGCTGTTTGTCCTCACTTGAAAATAGGTACATTTTGGTACAAAACATTTGACTACATGGCCACACCGACAGTTATCAAGCGGTAGCATCTAAACGGCAGGAACTTCTGTTCCACACGATCTGCCACAGTGCGAACGCGAGCAGAACATGCACCATTCATCGGACCCCAAATGGTCTAACAGTGAACAGTGAAGCCTCCTTTGAAGCCCACCTTAACCGTCAACTATGGCGCTTTATAACAGCCGCCATCTTATGATAGATATCGTGCCGCTTATTATCCTCTGCTACCATTTTTAGGAGATCTGGCAAATCTCTTAAAGTAGTTTTGTCGACTCAATAACCCACATAATGCGAGGTGTTTCTGTGTGCTTACACTGATATTGGAATATTTTGAGGTTGATTTGTACATATCTAGTTTTTGCCTAATACCACCACAGGTCAATAAGAAAAGATTCTACGCCTTTTTGTCGAACCAAGATAGCTCTACAGTATTATCCATGTCTCAATATATACGTTTATAAAGTTGATTCAACAATATACGTGTGTACTTGTTCTCGTACAATTGTTCTAACGGTGCCCCTACATGTACGTTCTTATATGCACGCGACCTTTTTCGACACCGTCGTATTAGTAGTCTGTCGCCTAGGGCGCGATATCTGTGATAACTCAGTTTCTTTCGTCCATTTTCACACGATTATCCCTTTAGACTCAGCGTAGCTTTTTTCTGAAAGCTATATTATGCACTACCATATTTTTCGATTCATTGAGAATAATGTATTTAGCTATTCTCCTTTTTTTCGTTTAGAGTTTCCACCAGCAGCAGCTACAGCAGGTCTCCGTTGGGGCTCCCCGTTTACTTAGTCGACGGACCTGAACACAGGACCTCCTCATGATATGTCGAAGTTCCTTCAGGCGCTCCAAAAGGAGAGCTTGGTTGACTGACTGAATGGCTTGCTGGTCGGGCGACCGGTCGGTTAGCTGGTTGTACAATCTACCTGAATGGACCTTTTTGTCACTGCTCAGGAACTCGCCTAGGTCTAGCCATATCTCTAGCGACAAATGATGATACGGTAGCCCTCTATGCTACAGCGCTGCTTCTACGAATAGCTAACAAACGAGAAACAACGGACTGCTGTATAGCAGGGATTCTTTGTATAAGGGCAGACTCAACTAAAACCGGCGAGCTACTCGGTCTAGTTGCCCTAACAGAAATCTGTTTGTCGTTTAAGTAGCAATGACTCTCTTATACACATACAGACACACACACACACATCAGATTACGTTAGGCGCAAATCAGGACTGCAACATTCTAATCCGCCGAGGATGAATAATTTAGAATTAAATGGAACGGGCACGTACAGCGTGTCGTGTTATTAACGGCTGCTTAACGCCATCTTCAATTTATCCAACCGTCCATCCTCCTGAACTGGAATCGCTGTGATAAAGTCGCCACTACTAATATTAACTATTACGGTTGCATCGTCTCGCGGATTAGGTCAACAGGGGGTGGAGAGAAAATATGTGGACGCTTGAGGCGCGTGGGGTAGGTGAAGGATGGGACGGGCCATGCATGGGGTTCATTTCTAAATTAGTTACGAACGGACCTAACGAGAGAGTCACGAACGATTGCCACTATGCTAGCTGACCACCGAAAACATAGTTTTTTATCGCTGTTTTAACGTGGTAACAGGAACGCTAGCACAATTCACCCAATATAGGGGGTAATGAGGCAAAAACTTGTAATTTTCATGAATGCCGAATTTTGTTACTATCTCACTATATATAAGCCTTCTGGTATATATAAATAGAAGCCTTTTTTTAATGTAAATTGGATCACGGGCTTATCGGTAAAAAACGCTGGTTGCCCACACTTTGAATCGGCGAAAAGTCAATTGAATCGTTGTATCCGAATGATTATAAAAAGTGTAGGCTTAATCATATTCATTATGAAAAAAATGATTGTTGTCATCACATAGTGAAAGTTTATGGAAATGTTCCGCTTTCTTAATTGAAATGACTAGCATTAATCACTATAATATACATTTTCATAAATACGACACATAAGGATACCGTCAATGGTCTACGATATGGTCCTACTGAAGATATTCTAAAATATTCTATTACTCATTTATAGATTAAAGCATGTATAATTATTACCGCACTAATCGTTTAGAAAATCTTTAACCAAGTTATCATCCTCACGCTATCGTGATTATAATGATAATTTAGCTTCGTTCATTTTGAGCTGGCGCTTGTTTTTTTTCGTAGACAACATCGCTACTGCCACTTGTACTTATTACCAATACTCTCATTGTTTTTTGTTGCTCTTTGCCTTTGTGGGATAATACAAACACCATACATTAGAGCGTCGTAGGTCAACTTCTCTTTTAACGGTATAGAGCAGAAAAGCTCGCGTATAGTCCTCGCACGTTCTTTTCTCAACTTCATTAAGTGTAAGACCAGCGGGATTCATCCCAGCCAGAATCGTATGGAATAAATTATTAGGGGAATCGTTTGTGTGACTTCTCTTGTTTTCAGAGGTTCCAGGTCTTCTTGTGCTTCGCGACGATGTTTTGATCTGGTAGTCCTTTCTAATGTTTGTTGCAGTAGCGTATCCCTCGAGCGGAATCCTTTTTACATGAGCAGGGACTCTGATATTCGTTGTTATTGTATTACGTTCCGTATTACCCCAGCGTGGCCACTAGAAACACTGTATTAACTAGCTCAGTTAACGCGCTGGCAGTGTTAACGGCAATAGCATTGGTAGTACAGATAGAGCCGGCAGCGTGTCAAAATGATGGTTTCTTTAGATTGTAAAGGTGTTGTTGAGCTATGGTTGACCAGACTAACGTATCCGTACTTCAACATGAGATCGACTGCGTCTACACTTTAGACTAATGAAAAAATAGTCTATTTCAGTATAGTAGTGTTCTAGTGATTCTGGACATATTTTCCGATTCCAGTTGTGGAGTGCTAGGTGAACCGATAGGCCATCGACATATCTTGGAAGATCAGAATTTCAACCTTATTTCTCTGAAATAACATTTACAATCGAGTTGTGCGTACTCTATGCAAGCCACCTTCTAAGGCCAAATCAAATTGTCATAGTGGTACCACTCTATCTGAAAAAAAAAACGCTTCTGTATGAAGCCGCCAAAGAAGGTTAAAATATGTATAAAATAACCAAATTACTCGAATTGGAAAACGTAGGCTGTGCCAATGTAAACAGGTTTTAAAATAATATCAACAGTCGTCGTAAACTCGTTTCGGAGCCACTGAGAAATTGGCTAATGGTATGTTAAAGTTGCACTCGAAAGTAAACCATTTTATCCGTACAGAAACGAGCGACTTATCTAAGAACAACGAAGAAAGCGTTCGGAAGATATCAAATAATTTAAATCATAATAAATTACCTCACACAAATATACATGTTTATATTCGATGCTATATAAGCGCGGACAATGCCGGTGGCCACCTCGGTGTTTCTGAGCGGCGATGCGATGTTTTCTCAAGCGTGCAAAATGAGTCTTTACTCATGACCAATCAAATTCATATGCTTTATGAATAGAAGTGACGTTTGTTTTCTAGGGACAAGAGCATTTGCTCGATCTATTCCATCTTTGGCACAACTTCCATCAGAATAAAAAGTTAGAGAAAAAGCAGCCCAATATGTGCACCCTAAGCGGTATTCCTGGATCGAACGTAACTTTTAGTGTTATATATATATATATATCAAAAAGGTACTGACGTTGTCAAGAAAAATTGTTCATATTTCGAAAATATAATTAGTAGGTCGAATACACTTTATTTTAATCGATGACCTTTTTCTGAATTCCTGATAACATCATTATCTTATCACTGAAGAACTTCTGTAATTTCAGGGCCGAAAATAGCATGAAACCATTTTCGCATCCCTCCGTTGAGACTAAATGGACATCGTTAAGGAAGTTCTGCAGGGACCGAAGCAGATGATAATAGTCTGACGGTGCAGGATCCGTGTTATACGGCGGATGCATCAAAATTGACCATTTAAGTTCTTTCCACTTTTATCCGGTAGCTAAAATATGTATAGCCCTGGTACTGTCATAGTGGATGGCATGACATTTCTTTTCAGTGTGGACCTCTGTCACGGAGCACTATTTTTTTATTTGCGCAATTTTGTCATATATGATTCACACCCTCAAACTACGGCTACATACGTGTCGACTTTGCTCGACAATAATCAATTTCAACGACCTTTTTGTAACTGGTCGACTAGTACAAGAATTTCTTTTCTAATGAACACGACCCGAACATCTTCGGGCCATTTTTTCCGACAATGCATTTTAACCATAAAACGAGTAATTTTTTATGGGCCTCGACAGAATCCGTACCTTTATCGTAATAAAACCTAATCCTTGCAGAAATTTCACCCATCTTTAAGGCGCTCTATCTTAAGCCTGAGTAAAGGCGTTCCAACAATATTGGCCCTTGCACCACTGGCAAATGCCAGTTTTGAGATGACACCAACTCAATGTGGACCCGACGCGGTTCGTATTACATGAGATACGTGACTTTAAAATGATCTAGCCAGAGAGACGCTCAATACCTTTTCGACAACCTAATACGTATGATCACTGGGTAGTGGTTAAAAGGGTCATACGAGTAAGTCGCGTCCGCTCAGCGGCAGTTACCGCTTCGTCATTATTAGCTGTGCGCGACTTTTGTTACCGTTGGTGGTGTTTAGAGGTTGCTCTTTCGGTCTTTTGACCGACCGACCGATTTTGCAAACGGTGGCCGAACCATTGGCATGAATCACTTGTTCTTTCAGAGATTATTTCTCTTATCGTAATGATGGACAATAATGTCGGAATGACCAGCTCGTTGAAGCAGAGTTGTAGTGAACCACCGTCGTTGACACAACTGTGTATAGTGCACGTTTTCATAACGCCCAAAACATACACGCACGAAACCCTTTTTTCCCCCAGGATTAGAACGTCTCGTTGACTGCAACGCGATGGCCGTTGGAACATCGTTTAACAGAAGCGGTGCTGCAGCCATCACAGCATTGGAATAATCGCCGACAGCAGCAGCAGCAGCAGCAGAATCAGGCAAAAGCTAACGACCATGCATAATCACTGTTGGATGGTGGCGCGGCAAGCGGTCTACGAAACCATAACCTAACAATTTTTTCTAGTTCTACGCCTGCTACTGCCGCTTGGCATCGTTTCGGACAAGAGGATATAATCTAATGCCGTCTTAGCATTCATCCGTGTGGGGGCACCTGGCGTCACGTCGCTGCCGGCTCGAGTCTCGTCAACACCGTTGGAGAAACCGCACACTTACCAATATGTTGATCAGCGCTGAGCTACTACTGCTGTTGCCGATCTAGGGAAGATGCAGAGGAAAGAGAAGATTAGAAACTAAACAAGGACTATAGCAAGCGCCATTTATCTTCTGAAGGAGCATCGAAGAAGCGCTGTGTAAAAAAATACAGTCGAAAACACAGCTGGGCTACTAATCAAACTCCCCCTCAGAAATTGTTGTTGTTGATCTCTCTCACCCCGTCTTGTTTTGCTCCCTTCTTATTCCATCAGAGCCAATGTTGCATCGTTTGAATCACTCATTTCTTTGCTGTGTTTCCACTGCTCTGTTACAACAGTATATTTTCTTGCTTTACTTTACGACTCATAACTTCGACACTTTACGTCGGCTCTGCAGTTATTTTGGTTCAGATATTCCGCAGTCATTATCTGGTCATTCTGTAACCTTGTAGCAGGACTCTTTCTCCCGTGTGTTGAGCCTCTAGCCGATGTAGCTATAATATCGCTTTGGTGCGTTTTAGCATTAAAAAAATTATTTCTAAGCATGTACCGCAACGTGGTTCAGTCACGCTCTGTTTACATGCGGAGTTTAAAGAAGCGACCCTTTTGAGCTAATCGGCACGACATACAGACAAAAGCTTAATTGATTCAGAATATCGAATTGTTATTACTATTGTATTGTGAAGTGCTGTCTTCGACTGAAGCCCGTTTAACTGTTTTAGACAATTTGAAGTAAGCCACCGTTGCTCAACCTAACCTAAGGTCGAAGAAGGCATCAAAGGACAAACACCAACGAAAAAGGTTTGCACATAAATGGTAAGTGTGTTAAGATACTTGGAGTTGTATTTGGTTGATTCAAGGCACCGCAGGCAATACAGTCATGCCTGGTAAGTGTTTATTCATTTCTTATATGAGTAAAAAAAAAAGTGCAATGCTCACTGTGTAGCCGCTACTCGATTTCTAACTTCTCGATAGCAACATTTCTTTTTAACACCGCTAGTGACTCTTACCTTCCCATCTAATGGCGAAATCTCGCCTTCAGCACTTGTATTTCTAGCCAGCGTTAATCGACTGATGACCGATACGAATCGGCCCGTTCATTGTAATAGTCATAGCTTTGATCGCTATCCGTTTTCACCTTCGTCGATGCATTTCATGGAAGCGCTTAACTGCTTGTGAAGATCGCATGTACGTGTCTTATAGCCTTTAAATAAAAGCCGTTGCCATGAACGGCAGCCCTTCAGGGCGACGTTCATTCTTACTGCTATCATCGTCGTTACTGCCGTTCGCGTATTGTGTGCAAATATCGACAGCTGCTCTCAGCATTCAACAGGATTCTCCCCTCGTTCCTCGTATCCTCAAAGTTCGTGTTATATGATATTGTGCTGCTGCTGCTGCTGTTGCTGCTGCTGCTGCTGCTTATGCTATCATTAATACCATCGTTAGAATTACTAATAACAAAAAACTTGTCGAGTGCAGCTTCCAAGGATGACAGTTTTTACGTACTACTGAATACGTGGGTCTCTACACATCTCTTGTAGCCTTACAGTCATATGTCGTTAGTGCAAACAAGCAGCGTACTGCGATCGCGTAATTATTAGAAAAAAAACATGTGCCTGCCTTGCAAGTAGACCGAAGAGTTGCTGATTTGTCACCAACTCTCGCCTTCCTACAGTAATCCGCTGCCTGAATGAGCAGCAAAGCCTATATAGGGAAAGGATGACTAGGGTAATAACGATAGCAAGTAAGCAACGCAACGGGCTGGGATTAATAGCCAACCCTTGCCATTGCAACTATAACTATGGCCGGCTTGCCTAGCTAGCTCTGGGTGCGCTACGGCACGCCATAGTAGGCTGGTGCAACACAGGCAGTCTTGTCTGCCGTCGAAGCCATTTGCTTCCATAATGAACGGTTAGACAGATAAAGAGGCGACCGTAGTCGGTGCTTACACTTGGGCAAGGAGAGCTAGAGGCAAGGGTAAGTGGTAGATAAAATGTGCCAGCGGTAGCACCAGCCCTCCTTCTTGCCTTGCCATAGTAACCGTTAATCTATGAATTTATCGAAATACGAGAGATCATGATGACACAATATTAAGCTAATAAACGAATCTCGTTATAATAACAGTTTGAAAGATCTGGACTACGTCAGCGAACGCAAGCTGAATCAGGTGATGTCTCTATACATTTCCAGCCAAAACCTACGATTAAAGTTTTAAAACGGTTGTGATGAGACACACTTAATTAAGTGGGGGAGATGTTTACTATTATGTCCACGATTTACGGCCAGCGAGATAAATGTAGCCTCTCATTTATCTTTATTTTGATCTGTGTTATGCTACATTTCATGCCGGCAACCTGCCGCATAAAGCGTATCACGTGCAGTATATATAAATAATACTGTACGTTAAACTCTAAATAATTACATTTAAAATAAGCTGGTCTAAATAAATAAATACTAACTGCATAGTATACGACGGTGATCGAGTGAAACGTTATCGAGATTTCTAAGCGTACAAAAATTTGTAAAAACAGAGAATCGATCTTATAGGCTTTCAGTTAGCTGAAATTTACACATTGCAGATTAAAATCAATCATGAAATTACAGTAGAGAACTATTACTGGTTTTTATCGTGTATTCTAAATAGTTAAATAGTTAAAAGTCGCTATACAGATTGTTTAGCGATCACTGACAGAAAACATATTGATCACAGTAGGTAATCGAACTCGAGGGAAGAATAGTTTTTGTTAGACATCACTATGTGTATGATAATCACGTAGAATAGTCGTGTATCAAAATGGTAGTCATCTTAACGTGCTACAAGTGTAGCGTCAGAGAAAAACGAAGGGATATTCAAGTTAACTTTCATACGTGTGTGTGTGTGTGTGTATGTGTGTGTGTGACAGAAATAGAATTCTATACATTCTTTTCTTAATGCAGGCGTACATTATTTATCTCGCCTGGTAGAGTTCGTCGTCGTGTCAACGAATTAGAGGATGCTAAACAAATACAGCTTCAACAAATACAGGCTTCACTCTGCCTTGTAACTACGTTATATATAAAAAGAGAAAAAAAATTACGATGTTATGAAAGTGATCTGTTTTATGTGACCATTTAAATACGCGGCGTCTGAATTGTTTTTTTTTACCAATTCAACATACAGTTATTACATAGAGTAATTATGTGCTTTAAATAATATTAGGAAAAATAGTTACACTTCAAAACCTACTACTTTTACATGAATAACTATATTATGAATACTTTGTGCCTCTTATATTACTGTTATTACAGGCAGTAATATCAGCTACTAAACACCAATCATTGTAGAAACTATATGACATGTTCTTATTATTCATTTGTATAATATTGTTAATCTGAGACAGCCATGGTAAATTATTACTTATATAAATTACTTACAAAATTCGATATTTACTATCTTTTCTGCTTTGGCGGTCTTTACTAATGATAATATGGTCTGACAACTTTGCGAATCTTCCGATTGATACCAGTGTATGTATAGATAGCGTAGAAATGTATCACATTGAATTCGTACTCGTTCGGTAAATCTGGATTTCGAAAAAGTGGCATCGATGTGGTTCTTAACATATGGCCCCCAAAATTCATAGTTCGATGATAATAATAAATAATGGAACATTATTTATTAATTAATAATAACAAATAGTAAAACAGCAATGCGTTTCTTATAAAAATCCAATTCCTGTATTGCAATGGCATCAAAGCCTCGAATAAAGCTAGCTGGTTACTGAAGAAGCACATGAGGACCTTCAAAATATTTCAAACCCATTTAGAAATAGGTATAATCCATTGCATTGTATGGTGGTGAGCAACTTTTACTGGTATTCGGATCATCTATGAGTGAAGCGGGATTCGGTCCGATCTCTTCAAGGCGTTTACACTGCGTAAACATGTAATCCTTCCTTTTTGGTTCTTTTCCGTCCAAAAGGCGAGGAAAATTTGTTATTTTCGAGTAACCCGTGATGATAGTTGGACATGCTGTGCACAACTAGTTCAACAGATGTCACCATTTGTTTGCTATTCAGTTATCAGCCGTCTTATTTAGTCATCAGTCGGTTTTGTTTACATTGTTGGCGCCATAACTAAGTGGCCGAATATCCCTTACCGTTACCGCATCTAGCTAGCTCACTTCTTCCAAGCAGACGGAAAATCGTTCAGGCTTGTTACATTGACAAAATCCAGACATGGACAAACAAAAGGAGACGATCAAATGTTTTTTTTGCTCCGCGCGATCTCCAACAGTAAGACTTACGACGTATTTTTCTCACAAGGTAATATAAGATTTATCCTAGATCGAAATCTTACAGCGCATGATAAAACCATGCAGAGAAACGCATGACAACCGGTAATAGGGTTATTACTATTATTGTTATCGCAATTGTGATACAAATTCATCGTCGAATAGAAATTGTCACGCAGGCCATACACGATGCCTTAACTGAGAAGTTATTAGCCTTGCCAATGCAACAGTGAATTTAGACAATTTTTACTTTGCGAGATTGTTATCGTAATTTTCAGTGACCTGATAGTTTGCTGATACATTGCAGATTCATTCATATTATTAACGTTGTTCTCATATAATTACATACCATATCACTATACATTTGCATGAGCCAATTTATAGGGACCATTCGAAGGGTATATGACCGCCCATCGGTAGCTTGTATCCCCTTTTCTTCGACGGATTCGGATACGCCGCGTCAGGCACGTTTCCTGCCCTTGAGCTGGCGAAGTGACAACTTGCGCATAAAAGTAGCTTCTGGGCGCGGCGGTTTCCATTTAAATAAGTCAGAAAGTTCAACGGCGAGAAGGACGACAACGCGGACTATCCGTGTAATTTCATCAGATATACTTGCTCCGCCATCTCTCTTTCTGTTACACGAATTCAATCAACTATTTGATGGAGCAGACTTGGACTGCTTGCACTACAGCGTCAATAGAAGCCGGCTGAAAAGGTGTTCAACAGCTCTTAACTTTTAGGGAATAAGCACTAAAAAAAAATGTGCTGCGTGTGGAATAGGTTCGGTAAAGAGAAGTCTTGCCGATAATTTTTATTGAAATGATTAATCTTGGCATTGGCGGAACCTTGTGTCTTAGAAAAACCTAATCTGATTGTCAAAGATAGGTACGCCACAGTTGTTTATAAGTGTTGTTGCTAGACTAACGATCGGCGTATTGAACTACGAACGATCAATTGAAAAAGACGTTGTTGTTGGCCGTATTTATTATCTACTGTTTTGATCATAACAAACCGCTTAAATATTGAGACGACGAATAAAATGTAAATGCTGTATAATACTAACTCAACATCGGGTCAGAAAGCGAACTTTCGGCTGCGCTTTTCTACTCGGCAGTCACGTTTAGAGCAACTGTATACTTGCCATTTAATTGCCCCATGTCATCCTTACAGGTTCGATTTAAAGGTATAGCTCCTATAGCCGAACTAGATCTGGTTGGAAAGTCGACGCACATTCTATAGATAATGTAAAAACAAATCAGCTCTTTTGAAACAGGTTTATATATATATATATATATATATATATATATATATATATATATATGTTCCGTGTTTGTGACGTTTGTCAAAAATACATTTATGTAATGCAGTAGCGTATACTTTACACAGATTGTGTTGAGAAAATCGAGTTTAAAAGGAAGTATTTCAACAAATGAAATCAATCTGTCGCAAGGACCAAGGATCGTTGCAATAAGTTACTCCAATGGCACATGCTGCATGAAATGAGTAAATACAGAAGTTATTTATCTGTGATGGTATAGTCCTCCCATTAGATTTACAAACAGGTGAAGCGGTCTAGGTTCGAAACCAGGCGAAGACCTATTTCGTTTGCCAGAATAGTCAGTTATGTGAAGTAACGCTCAGCACGATCATTGAACGTAAAAATTGAAACATTTGGTAAATCAGTAGACAGTCTCATTTCTAACACAGGTGTTAATTTTTGCTTTTAAACTTAAAGATCATCTGAAATAAGTTTTTTGCTTGTTTGGTAAATCTGATTTAGCGAAAATACAGAATTCTTTCGAATCTGCGTGATGATCGGCAATGGCATGGCCTGCAGCTTCTATAGCTTGATTATCGTTTAAATATATAATTCCAGCGTGAAAAAATTGGATAATGGCCACTTATATTTAGAAGATAACTCTGGTGCTCTTATCATGATAGTGGTGTGGATTTGTTCCAGAAAAAACGATTCACCAAAGTCAAGCTTGTTCGAAATGCAAATTTTGTAATGTAACATTTCGTTATCAATAAGGCCGTAGACGATATTTTACCGATCATCTCTTTTAGTTAACGTGTATCGTAGACTAACACACAGAAGAACATGACGCTGGCAGGCACTTTGATAAAGCGTTTTCATGGACTGATTGCTTATATTGTAGAACTATACCGCTCCGCAGATGGGTGGTTAGCGAAAAGACGCCGGTAAGCGATAGTACGTATCACCGTCTATAAATATACATCTATTTTCCTTCTTTATGATGATGATAGGCCATAGATGGATGCTCAAGTACAAGAAACGTTTCTACTCGACCGGAAAATCCTTTTATTTCACTAAATGATTAGAAGCACACTCCATTGACCCAGAGCTACTTACACGTTTCCAGTTTTACGTCCGACGC
>NW_019215112.1:0-26859 GCF_002532875.2 Varroa jacobsoni | reverse complement strand
GTAAAAATTTCTGCCGAACGCAGCGATGAGCTCTGCGCTCTATAATCGTCGTTATGTTAATTTTATATATAAAGAACACTGCACTGCAATAAAGCCTTCATTGTTTGATGTTGGGCCATATTTCTGTATACTTACCAGCGATTATTATTGCTCCTGGTAAGTAAGAAAAATGAACATGGCACAAAATGATTTTCATCATTAACGCTTAGTCTACAAAAAATACTCATTTTCTGAGTATGTTTTACTTGTTTTTTTTACAGTTTGATACGAACTATTTAAAATCATCTTTATTGCTATGCGTTTTCCAGCAGTATTATATTGAGGATTTTGCGCTGGCACTGCTGAACTAATAAATTTCACTTTATTATATTTATATTACTTGCAACAGTAACCGACATCGTTGCATGCCCTGTAAAACGAGCGGTAATTAACTGCAACCTCCCAGCGCTTGTAATAAGCTGATAATAGATTTTATGTTGACGGTTTTGGCCGAAGGACCATGACCGTGATCAGTGCTATCATCCGACGTCGTCAAATTGGCACACAGGTGGACGGCTTTAAAAAGCTTCCTAAACAATTTACAACAACAAGCTATGCACGCGTTACTTATTCTTTTTTTTTTTATTATTATTATAGTACGTAGTTCGCTACATACATGTGTAAAAAGCAACGATCTCTTAACACAGTCGCATTAGTACTATTGATTAGTTAACGCTGGTCGCTGCTTGGAAGGGCACACGCGTCGAGGAAGCAATGAAAGAAATACAACAGCACTACGGGATAAGACGACGCATCAGACGACTGCAGTAACCGCAGAAAAAGGCGGCAGTCTATGATTTGCTATCGCTGAAAAACATCTGCCCTTGCCCATTTTCGCCGTCCCTCTCCGTAAAGTTGTTCCTGTCCGTACAAATTTCCAGCATATAAATCTCCCGTTAGCGGCCGCGTTGTTCAGCAGTGTACATACTGTTTGCTGGAAAACAAAGGAGTGGGCTATTGAGTTCTTGTCAGAAAAAGGAAGGGGAAAGATGAAAATCGGAAATATTTAGCCGCAACGACGAGATACGGATAGGCGTAAAGGATGACGAAATCGAGGATAACAATATACGCTGGCTCTCTTGCAAGGCAGGATTGCTTAAATACGAGATTGGTTCCCGTTTGTAGAATCATAACTAGGTCTCTATGACAGCCCACAAAAATTTCGATAACGCGCAGCCTTCAAGACTCGTCCGTGATGATCACCGCGAGTTCGACGGAACGTAACTAGGACTAATGACTCAGACACTGTATTGGTCCACTACTGCTGTCATATTGCCACAAAAAAAAACAGATCGGCTATTTGTCGGACTGCCAGCGGCCGTGGCGCTAGTGGCACCAAAACAAAGCTGCGGCCTTCCGGACACGGCATTGTTTCATGCGGAGCACCGTTTTACTCCGTCTGATTCGCTACTTAATCGATTCTGGAATGTGCCGACGCAACGGTATGTCCCTGTAACATATATCGAAGAATACCTTGCGGACACGCCAACAATGAGTGACTGTAACATCCGCAATTTTTGCATTTGCTTCTGTAGATGAAGCACGGTTGTTGTGTAGAAAGTTTCCATTAGCACACAAGTGCGCGTAAGGAAATTCGTGCCGCGGACTAGAAACATGCTACACAAAGCCAGTTAATTATTATCTAATATGTAAATACTATTTGTTACAAAAGTACGCCGTAAAAATTTCTGCCGAACGCAGCGATGAGCTCTGCGCTCTATAATCGTCGTTATGTTAATTTGGGGACAAGCCATAATTAAAGACAGGACCGCTAGATCAGAAGGGTTCACGTGGCCTGTTGAAGAGAAGGCCCTGTTGTATTATCTTTTATTGTTCGTCGCTAGTGTTTTATATGTATATATATATATGGGTGTTTGTGCGAGTGTGTGTGTATATAAATGGTATTGTGCACTCGATTATTAGGAGAAATAGGTCTGCCAGTCGCATGCAGAATATGACTGTTATACGTTACAACAATGCAGGGCACGATAGAGGGTAACGACAGAAAAGATACATTATGATCAGGCATATCGTCTACGACGTCGTGGCCTTTGGTGTGATTCGCTGGGGAATATATACGATGGTAAATATGTAATTAAAATGAATCGAGGATGAAAGAAAATTGTGACGGAAACCCTAATCAAACGGCTTTTGGAATTATCTGGAGGAACAATCCAGTTGGAGATAAGGAATGTGAAAGTGATTTGTTCCATCAACATTAAATGGGTAAGGTAAGGTGTAAGGCAACTTGTGAAGTGATAAAATAGAGGTGAATTGGGCTCGCTTCATATCGAATTGATGTCCTATGTAGCACCCAATGCAGTATGTTGTTTAGGCTATAGTATACGACGAACAGAGCGAGACGAGAACGCCTAAGCTAAATGCAACAAGATCCTTGGGGCTATATTGGGCAACGTTCGTGAAAGAAGCCTCAGGGCTTCCTTTGGACTGGAAAGGGATGTGTTTCAAGTCAAGCTCATAGTGGCATTAGTGGTGGCGAAAAAGTGTACTGCGCGAGCAAAGCAAGTTTACAGCAACCCACCAGAGTCTACATGAAGTAATTGGTACCGCGTAGATGCACGCTGGTGGGCGGCTGCATCTTCTAATAGGCCATATCGTTGGTATGCAGGTTAGTTCCATAGCTATGGCTCACGCACAGATGTTCTCTATTGACGTTTGCCGTTCGTCTGTCGTTCTCTAACAGCAGCTTCTCTAAAGTCTGAGGTCAAACCTGGCTCAGCCACACGAAGCTGCTAGACAAATCTTCCTCACTCCTGTTAGTTCACCGCTGCCTCTAGAGCTATTAGCCACAGCATGTATTCTATGCGAACTATTAGATGCCATGCACCGGCTGGATTCCGTCTCACACGTTACCCACTATAGGAAACCGCTGGTACTTCACTAATCTCTACTGCTTGTCCACTCGGCCCCTTCGTTGGTCGAATTAACAACGCTCGCGCAATTTGGTCGAAATGCCGGTCGACTCTCGGTTGTGTGAACTACACGCATATGCGTCGATGTTCGTGGCTCGCCTCGGCCTCGGCCGTGGTTTATGCATTGATGTTATGAAGTGTGGGAACTTTATTTCATACAGCTGGAATAGCCGGGGCCAGCCTGCGTCGAGGGAGCTCGTGGTGGCTGCGAGAGTCGTTGCAGCCGCTGTTCCTTAGGATGTTGCACATGACGACGAGGACGACGTCGGGAATATGACATAGTGGCTTTCGAGGTAAAGCCTGCGGCAGTTGCGCAACTCGAGGCTTGTTCAGCTACGCTATCGCCGCCTGTGGATGGCAGTGCCGATTTAGAACCTAAGCGTTTAACTTGGCATGGCGTCGCGTTAATTGTAACGAACAAGCGGTTGGGCACTCAGTCTTAAAAATGAGGGGTGCACATGGGAGAAAAGAGAGATTGAGTCACGAAGATACGGGAGCACAACTTTCCGCTCGAAAGTGGTACTCTAGTAAAATGTATGGCTCAAAAGGGAGAGGCACTGCAAATAGTGCCTATCTTAACACATACACGCTGGCGTGTGTACTAGGATTGGAATGTTTGCGAGAAACACTTCCACCTCTGGCACAAGCGCGCAAAGGGTCAAGTGAGGCAGCTACAAAGAGGTTATAAGTCACTGGATCTTGTTGCTTGCATTATTTTAGAACTCGTCCATCTTAAGCGTCGGTGCTGAGTCCTTAGACTTCGTTCAAGATTCTATCCTTTCTCTTCCCTGGCCCTTTTTCCCACGCCGCACGTCCCTCGAAAGGCCTGCTCTTGCTTTCAGAAAACTTCTCTGTTGCAGTATTAAGAAAGAAGACGGCCACCAGGTGGGTTCAAAGTTAAAACCTGCCTAGCCACGGCTAGTTGTGGCGGCGTCACGGCATCGTGAAAAGCTTTTGGCTAGTCCAAACGCTAAGAGGCATCACCATACCGCGTTGCCTTTGCTGCCACTACACAACATTGTGCACATACAGAACCAGTAGCAGCACCCGCAGCATCAAAGCAATGACCGGACACATTCGCACCGTAAACCCTAATAAATCAGGAAGCTTGGATGATCGGAGCCCTCAGTCGTCTTCAAGCAGGTCGAAACGGGACTGGGGTCCAGGCTCAGCTTGGCGCGTTCACTACGCGCTTAGTTCTAATACATTTCAGCCCTGCACTCCTGGTTGCCCATCGTCCGTTCACCCAGAACAGCTTTTGCGTTGCCACCCCGGCTCACCGTTGCCCTCCTGCTAGCCCTCGACGGCCACGGTAGTCCTTCTTCCACGTTTTCCTTCGTCTCGCAATCTGAAAGAAAGGGCCTGATACGTCGAGAACATGGCTGAGCTAGCGACAGGCAAGCAGGGCTAGCCTTTTGAACAAACCCAACATAGTTGGATCTCAAAACATTCTTAAGGTTCCTTGCTAAGACGAGACGTAAACATGGGGTGAGTGGCCCTCTATTTGTCCTCTTCCGCACTTTTTCGCACTACCCGCTACGTCCAGTAACGAAAGCTGACAGCGGAGGGGCGGTCAGAGGTACACAAGCCTACCAGGGTAAAGCTTGCCTTTATCCAACGGCCCCGTGGGCTCAACATCAGGCCCATGGACATCGCTGCTGGCCGCGGCGAGCATTGGGGTAGCGGCGTGGCGCACAGCTGAGGCGAACGACGCAGAAAGTTAAAATTTTTTTGACGGAAGAATGTTTGTCTGCTGATGGCCGCTTAGTAACAACGCACGCGAATGGCGGGTCTGTCGGTTGGTATTCGCTGTCGTATTATGCCCGTGGACGCTTTGACCGACTGGTTTAGCCACGTCCATTCGAGTTAAGAAAGGGACAACAGATGTTGGTGCTCAAGCACGAAGTAGGATATACGTACACATCTAGAGTTGAGCCAATTCTAGCTAACGAAGCGTCCTATGTTTGCTTGTTTACGCCATGCTAGTGGTAGCAAAGACTCGCATAGTTAGTGCCAGTTATGTCGCTGATGCTTGTAAACTACGGGGCAATTGTGGGTAGCAACAGTTGTGGTGCGAAAAAGAAAATTCAGAGCACAGCCAGGGTATTTTGGACTTTAGACGAACATCCGCTTATTTCGATTTGCTAAACCCACGTCCTAAGTTCTGTTGTCTTGGTTTAGCCAGTTAACTTTCAGTTGCCTTCCTTTCTAGCCCTTTTTCTCTGACGCTTCTTTTCCGTTTAGATGGTGGAGAATTTTTTTGCTTCCCACGAATTTTTATCGATGTTTACTCTTGTTGCGAGGTAGAACAGCAGGCAGCATGCCACACCCATGATGTTTTTACTGATTTTTCCTATCGCCGTAGACATAACGCGTCCGTTCAACGTCCTTCCGCTCTAAAGCTAGCTTACATCTTTGCCTTAGACTCGCCGTTCGTTCACTTGAAAAGAAAGCCGTAATCTTATTAAAAATAATCTAAAAATAAGGAAGCGACTACGTATCTTGAAGTGGCTAATGCTACACTTCCGACACCCGCTACTCATCCTAGCTTCCACTATGGAAGCATTTTAAGCGGCCTGTCGAAAGCCAGCGTCGAATGAACGCTGGCCTTATTTGCGCTGTAGGTACCGTTCGAAGGTCTGCACGTCCAGACATATATATACTTCGAAAACAGCTGGATGGCGCCAATGCCAGCGGTGGTAGCAAAAATGGCTGATGTCTTACCCTCTACCTTTGGATGGGTTTGAGTTGTTGCCTGGTTGCTCTATAGGTGGCAGGAAGGCAGTCGCTTGAAGGTTTGGTGGTGGACGAGTACGCTGGGAATACTGGTCAATGAGCCTCCTATGGTATTGTTGGCTTCATCGTTTCATTTTGTCAAGAACAGGCGAGTCAACGAAGATGGCAGGCGAACGCCGTAGCCTTTTAGCCAGGATCACCTCCCGCCGTGCTGCAACGCAGAAAGGGGGACAACCGAAGGCTTCCGGTCGTCAGCCTAAGATAAACAAGTTGATTACTTTACGGAACTTTGGCGCCAACAGAAATGGTGGAGCACGCGGGCACATACACTTACACTCATGCTTACGATGGACGATGGAGTCTTGTTCGGTTGGATGGGGTAGTCAGTAAGGCTGGCGAAACCCTGGGAAGGAGATTAGGGCAGTGCTTCCATTTCGGCGCTCCTTCCTTCTCGCTGTTGTTATTACACCGCCTCGCGGTAGCGTCCGCGGAAGCTGCGCAAAACAGTGTTATACAAAATGCATCGTCGACAGGGAAGAAGTCTTTTCTCACTTACTGGCGGAAGCAGCAATCTGTGCATTTGTTGGCGATGGCTGCGTTCGTATAGGAACGGTGTGGGGTATGTATCTCCTGATCTTGCTGCTAACGTTCTTTGTCTATAGTATCACCGCCCTCTTTATAGATGCATAGAACAGGTATGCGGTAAACAATTGAGCCGGGCAGTTTTTAATGAAACGCGACACATAGATTAGCATAAGTACAAGTGACTGTACAGCATGCTTGTTTTCCTGCTGAGTTATGTTTGGCCGTCGCCATACGTACTCGCTGCTCAAATCTCTAACCTCTATATATACTCCTCCTCTGCGCTGCTATTAGAACTAGCATGGCAATACGGTAGAATCCTGTTTTTCTGTAGATAACCACAAACAATACAGAAGGAAACGCTACGAGCTAAATAGGAGCAGCATTCGTGAACTGAACACATGCAAAGGATGAGCACAAAGGCAGGTAGCAATGTCGAAATGATAAAGTGAGAATCTGATATACAGACACTCGAACATATTTCCTTCTTACAACCGCCACCGTCACAACGGTAATATCGTAACGATCGGCACCCCTTGCGATACCAATGTTGGCCGTATTGTCCGATGCCCAAGGAGGCCTCGGGGACAATGAGTGGAATACTGGTAGAATCGCAGTGCAATGAATACGCACCAACACGCGCTGAACATATGACATACTACAATTTCATGGACCGATCGCCCTTCGCTTTCGCGTACCGCATTACTGACAACGTCCTACCAACGCCAAAACCAGTCATTCCGGATTCTCTAGTGCCCTGAGAGGTGGCTAGGCGCCAGCCTATGGTCGACGGCGATGGATCAGCAGCAGCTGAAGGCAAATCGAAATCCGACTCCACATATCTTTTGCGGCAGCAGGGGCGACGGCGGCGGTGGCAGTGGCGGCGTCGGATCGAGTGGCGATCGGGTGACAGGATACAGCGGGCGGGGTTAGGGGAGTGTTAGCGGGTGAAGGGAAAAACTAGGAAAGGATATACGAGATGACACAACCAATGAGCGGACGAGCCCGTGTGTATGGGAAAACGGCAAGCGGGTGGTAGGTCGGGGAAAAAGGCAAAAAGGAAGTAAGAAGATCAGATACCGAGCGCTAGCAGCAGCAACAGAACCAGTTAGGGCCACAGCAGCAGGGCCCGAAGGATCAAGGCAGGAAGTTGAAATGGAGCAGGACAGAAGGACAGAGGACGATGTTAGATGGGTCTACGTTCGTCGAGATCGTTCGATGGCTTGGCTTCACCCGTCTGTCGGTAGTTCGTCCTTCTACGCCGTCGCTATCTTCAGGGCCGCTATCATCGTTACTGTAGTCACTCGCCTTAGTCGCACAGCTGTCGTCAAATTATTCAGTGCTTTTCCTACAGTTCTTCTTAGTGACGCAACAAAGGCATTTCAGCCTCAGATGTCGTCTCGACCTACATTCGCAGATGTGGATGCCGAGGACATTGCAACTGTCGAGATATTACATTGGCCAGGACAAACACACGGGACGTGGCAGCTGAGGAGGCTTCGAGTTAGAGAAGACCGAACTGTTGTTGATGCTGCTGCTGTCTAACTGTGGGTGAAGAAAGGTAAACGACACTACTGCCATTACTTCTGCTGCCAGTACTAATCAAACAGGTGCATTTCTAGTAATAAGGGCGACAAAGGCACCGAATAAGAGCGTAGAACGATGATAGGGCAAAGTCTTTCCGCCTTGGGTATCACCATCATCCGTTTTTGGTGCCATTTCGTTCGCTTACGGCAATGGTCTGTTGGGACGGCGGCGAATAAGAGAGATGCGATATGTCTCTCGCTATGAGGACAAGATGGACGATGTGCAAGGAGACTAAGGAGCAAAGGAGAGAATTCTGGAGGAAAAAAGGAGATACCATCTGGTGGATGCATCACGAATCCGGTCTTCCTCGAACCGCTGAGTTGGTGGATCAGATTCTACAGAAGTAAGCTATCGACATTAAAAGGTCTCGTGGAGAAGATCGTGTTTCCTTCGGCTGTTTGCAGAAACAGCAACAGCATCATCATTTTGGAAATAGGAATGGCAAATAAAGCACGACGAAAAAGGGTGAAATAACTAAAGCGACGTTCAAGTGAATCAGGCTGGTAAGGTGGACTGGTAACGCATTACTTTCTTGCATGGCACTTTGCTTATTGATTCCGTTACCCTGTGCCAAGGGCGAAAACAAAAGTGGCTATAGCAGATAATGCCTGTAACAATGATGGGCCAGAAGAAAAAACATATCGAGGAGAGTTCCATCGAATCAGCTAGGATATTATAGTCCAATTAAGTGCACATAGTATTTGCTATTGGCCACTTATTTGCTGACAGCTGCGCATTGTGTAGCCGATCCCTTGCCGTTTCGTAATACGTCTGGCTAGGCACAATATACTAGGTCCAACAATCATATAACTTTACTCCGACTAAGATTTGGGTTCATATAATAATTTGAGAAGAAAGAGGTCAGCTTGAAGGGAGATAGAAAATTGCGTTGACATAAAATTTCGATTTTGTTTAAATGTAATTATTGCATAGAAGATGTCCAATTCTGTTTCTGATTCGTGTAGTACTCGCAGTAATTCGTGTAGACGATCAAACGAAAAAGTAGGAGTTACCTGGGTAGCCAGCGACGCAGACGTTTCATCTACACCGCTCTAAGAATTTGCTACAGGAGAGGAAAGAAGGAGAGAAGTTGAAGGAGGGACATTAAATCTTAGGATAATACCAGCTGGTTAGTTTTCCAACGCCTACCCGCCAACTCGCAAGGTTTTCGCTCTCAACCCGCTCATCTAGCTCTCTGCTGTGCCCCCAAACTCCCCATGAAGGAGGAGGTAGCTCATATTTCAGACAATGCTCTATCGCCTGAAGCGGCCACGGACCGCGCTGGCAAAGTTGGCGTTTTCAAGAGACGAGTTCTTGTGCCATTTTCAGGAGAAAGCACGTTCGACGGCAGAATTAGTCTCTTCACGGCCTACCGTCCCAACCCAAGCCTGACTTTTCGTTCGTTCTCCCTTTCCATTTGGCTGCGCCGACCATCCTAACATCCTATCTTTGTTTTAGTCGCTTGGTGGGTACTATCAGTGATTCGATGCCACTCCAAACATAGTGTTCAGAATACCGGAGACGAGTTCCTGAACGGCATTTATCCACCTTGGTTGATATATGGCTCCGAGATTGCTTATCGCTATATACCTGCTCCTGAAGCAGTTCTATTTCGAGTAATAGTCTGTCCCGTGATAGTCTCTTGGCTCTAATAGCTCGAGGCGTTAGACGCAGGAACCACTAGACGTTCGCTCGTTCGCGGATGTCCATAGATGCGTCGATTGGCTGTTACGCCGAGAAACTAGTATCCCAGTAATGCACAAGATGTGCTCTCAGCATCGGCACAGTTACTACACGATCGGCGTCTGTATATATAAATGAATCAGAAACGTTCAAATATTCCGACAGGGGCAACTGGCCATCGACTGTTGCCTTTTGATACTACTCGCACAGTTGGCGTTTCCTTTCGTCTCTGGTCCTACTCTAATAGATATGGCCACTGGCCTAACAGACTGAAAAGTCCATTGCCTGATCTATGAACCTTATCGAAGACTTAATTAACACAATGAACCTTGTCGTCGGGCCGCGGCGGGAGAACTATTGATGATATCCGGCGGACCAGTAGGACAGCTGTTAATATAAGTAATGGGTGTTGCTGCGCTGACTTTTTGGCCGTCTTTACTATTGGCCTCGGGACATCTTCCAGCCAGGGAACTTGGTCCAAATAATGAAAATATATAATTATTTTCATTATTCTAACCATTATTCTAGAATACTAGTGAAAATGGTAGTCCCCGTCTTTTCATAGAAGGAACGAGGAAATCCAAGTTGTTGTGAAAATAGTTGCAAAGCAGTACGCAAATGACGAGCATTTTTTAGTGACGATCCCAGCAAACAACCGAGAGAATTGAATATTCTTTAAAATTACAACATTTATTGTTTGGTTTCATCATGGATGTCGATATCCTGGTTCTGTTGAATCTTTTTCACGGGTTCTTTCTCTATGGGGTTTGGTCATTGACACATGGAAAGTGACACATGGATTTTAGCAAATTAAATTTAGAGCGAGCGAAGTAGGTTGTGTGAAGGCAAGCAGCGCCACTAGCCCCAACAGTTGAACCCCGTTTAAGGTTGCCCAATAAACTCGTCATACATACGCTGCCAAACGCCGCAGGTAATTCAAGAGGCAGAGAGCATACCAGATGTGCGGCTCGTTCAGGAGTCGATGGCTCATACACTTGCGACATCTCTTTTTGCGAAAAAAAAACGTATAAATGATCGTCCTCGCCACGGCTTACCTTATTACGACTCCATTTTATGTGCCACTTCCAGAGCTTGTCGTGCGACAACATCTGAGTCACCTACTGCCAATGCAAAAACATTAAGGTATGTTTTTACATAGGAAAACAATCGGCTATTAATCATGACCAAGAGGTCTTTGCCCAACTGAACACCCTAAATGTACATCATGTATAAGACTGGACTAGCTTGTGATTCTAAGCCGCAGATCAAGCACAAGAAATTTCACTAACAGAAGTATTCTTTGCTTAGGCCAAGCGGAAGGCATCTTACCAATTCAATTTTAGCTTATATAGCCGCGAGCTCCTTCAGTTCCATTATTGAGGTGCATCACGTCCTGCTCGCCTGATTTCAATTTAATCCTCGATACAAAAGCAGCAGGACGTCATGGATGAGTATTGATGGCATCACTGCCACGTCCCACGTTAGCAACGACGTTTGACGTTATCACCAACCGCTGTAGCCGGTGCCGCTAGACTAATAGCAGAAGTTGCTACATATAAGCGGGACGGCCGAGAAAAATGCCTTTCTTTTTCGGGTAGAAAAGCTGTCTCAAACTTCGATACGCTACGATGGAGACGGATACGTACGCCAAATCGAACAACTAACGCTATGCTAGTTTCAGATAGGTCTCGTAAATGTTCTCAATTTTGTAGTCGATGGAGCGCCGTGGTAACAACTCTTTGGAAATCCAACGAAGTCTGATGTCGATCATGACGTCTTCTGGTAGTAGTCTTCATCGCATGCATCGGGCGCAACATCGTCAACGCTACCTGTTGATGTCGCTGTGAATTGTCGTGCCATTTGAGAAGGGATTAGTTAGTGCGGGTCAAGGCAGGCGAATCGACTGGAGAAATACGTAGCAACAGGAGCGATAATAGCAACGATGGTGACAAGCAAGTGCAAATCTATAGTTGTTGATCTTGTGCGATGTGTTAGCTTACTGCCACGTCTGCTCCGACCGTGGCCGCTGCCTCTGGTTGTTCCATGGCGTGGTCGCCAATGAGATATTTCACTGTCGTCCCGTTTTCTATTCCTGATTACTGCAGCTCTGTTCAAATTATGCTACTATAGCACCGTATTCGAACCTAAATCATACGCATTCGACCACCGTCTCCCTCTCTCTCTCTCTCTCTGGTTCGGTCGTCCTTTATACTCCGATGCCTGTGGCGCTCCGTACTACTGTTGCCTCAGGCCATTTACTCCAAGAATGTCTCTGAATCAATGGGTTATCGCATTCAAGGTCAATCCAGAAGCGGATTCAGACTGCGAAAGTTATTGGCGGCCATAGCGTTACTGTTTATACACCGTGGTTTGAGCTGTTTATCGTTTCATCGTTGCGTGGACCCGAGCTTTCACGAGGGCCCGTCACAGCCCACAAAACTATGGAGCAACATAGAACAAGCAGATAAAGGAGAACAGTGTTAAATCAGGTAGCCAATTCAAATGTCTCAATGACTAAAACGTGCTCGTTGCGCGTCCAATAGACTTACTAGAACATGAGCTAAGATCGTTTTGACGGCTTCGTCGTGTGACCTGGGCATCTTAAACAAAACGAGAACAGCAGCAGCCGATGGTCGATGGCTCACACAGACGGCTGTAATAAACTTACCACGGCGTATTTCAACGATAGAGGCGCGATATCGCGGAAAAAAACAAATGTTACCGCTATGTGGTGCTCTATTGCGTTCGTAAATTATAGCGTGTACCACGGGGCGAACCGTAAACTCTGTTTCGGCGAAAAAAGCTGATGCATTTGCTTTCGTTGTTCGACTATGCAGAGGAACCGCTGAAGCAGGAGAGAAACTCACATCGATTACTGCGCCCATCCGTTGATTGCATGATAATTTCTGTGCTGTGAAATGTGTCGGCGTGGAATACATATTACTAGGGTGAAGTCTTGCAGAAGAGGTCCTAGACGTCGGTGTTCTTACGAACTAGAAAACACCAGCGCTTTTCGTCACATACTTTATGCTCGCACTGTTTTTCTGGTTCTCGCTAGATGCCACTACTACTCTGAGGTTATGATTAGGAAAAATTATTAGGGTATAGTGAATTTTATGGGTGCTATTGACCAGACTTGGGAGAAGGTAAAAACGCGGTTACAACTGAAGCACGTGTTTATCGTGGTCTTCGTTGATTCGTTTTGTACTGCGGACATTAAATTACAGACATTAAATGTTAGCTATGAATCGGATCCATTACTTTATTGAGGCTGAGACAGCAAATTAGGTAGATAGTATTGCAATTAGCATATGCTAGCCTTTTATTGTAAAGTGTTTTTCTTTATTTTAGCAAAATGATTCTTATATGATATTTTATGCTATTCTGTATACTACGATGGTCCTATTTGAGCCGATACATACCGGTACTCTGAACTCATTTGCAAACCAGAGAGTCCTTGTTCAATAGAGGCCACTCTCTTTAGGGTATTGAGAAATGCATACGGGAGAAAAATTGAAAAGGCCAGCCAAGGCTGCCAGTCGGCGACTCGTCCAAGCGTTCCGTATAACTCATTCTAGCTGTCGTTATTACTATCACTACCTTCAGCCAGCGTACGTAACATGGCAGGTCATAGTAGTCGGTGTAGGTTCAGACCGCAAAGCAGGTATATAGCTGTGGAGAGGCATGGCTTCTGTGATTGTATAGCGGCGTTTCACCACAGGTTATTGGCTGGCGGTCTGCTTAGCTCTCTGCTTCCCGACTCCCACCGAGCTCCTCTTTGGCCCGATAGGTTTAGAAAACCTCATCCACTGAAACCTCTTAGCCAACTTGCAGGCATGCTCCATTCGGCCACTGAAAGAAATTTGCCTTTGGCTTTCGTGGCGTACGCTGATGCAACGCTCGCTCCATTCGTATGCAGCGGCTTCTGTTGCCGACCCCTCGCGGTCTATCGTTGTGTAGTTCGCCAGCCACTTCGTTCTATACGCAGAAATGCAGATAACATACATTGGCTTGTTGGTGACGTCCAGGGGGCACTGGGTTTACAACTTTCTCTCTCTCTCCTCGCCTGTCTTTGTGAGATGAAGGAAGATGGGCGTGTTGTGGAACATGGCATATCATACGAATAGCGCCACTTGAATAGAGACAATCTCAATCCACGGTATTCCCCATAATACTTCCAATTCACCCCCGCAAGCAGTGTTTCGTTCCATTGGCATTCCACGTAGTGCTTCATTTAGGGTCGTCAAATAGCATCTTGTCTAGAATAATATAATATATCGTATCATCATACTACAAGTAAAAAGTCGAGTCATGCTTTCTTGTCGAATTCGGTTAAAGATAAAGAGAGAAAGGGGGAGTCGTGCAGTCAACCAACTGATTAGGTCACTGGCTGTACTGCTAAGAAAGGATTACGGCCTGCACTCATAGTTGATACTTTGGTTGCACAAACTCAAAGTGTACGCCTTCTAGCTGACTTTCCGTAAGCACACCTCTCCCGTATACAATACATAATCATAAGCATAAAGTTGTAATGGCAGTAGTATTAGTCATAATGGTATCGTATATGCAGTGGACCAAGCTATGTAGCTTTGTGGTATGACAATTCCAGTTACATCTCCACGGCGGTGTTCATCGTCTCGGACGCGTAGTCAGCGCCGATGAATTTGGTCGGTCTCAGTTGGCGCCGTCGGCCGCAAAACCGGCGACTACTTTTTTTTTGGCCTTTTGTTGACTGGGGTGGTCTTGATTGCGTATCGTATCGTTTTGTACCGCCTTGGCGCTAGTCAGCTCTGTCTAACTTTGGAGGTAAGGGATAAAGCCCGAGGCTGCCAAGGGTCTTTTTCGTGCGACACGTCCGCGACATTTAGCTCGACAATCTACTGTAGCCACTCATGCGCTACTTGAAGCAGACGCGACGATCGGTTTAGATACGAATTGTGACTGGACCGTGTCCCGAAATGCGTTATGTTGTTCGATCTCACTATGCGGTATACCGTACAGCCCACAATGCCACAATGACGATTCATTACACTGCGATATAACGAAAAAGACTTAGAACGTTAAATAAACATTGTGGCTACGTACATCTGTATCACCACAACGGAGGGGAGGCCTCTGCACACAATTAGTGACATCAATGATCGAGTATCCGGTACACGGCAGTACTAGTAGCAAAAGAAGTTCAACCGCTGTTCCATCGCTAGACGCAACGCAGTGCAGTGAAATAGTGGATGGGCCTACCTACATACACTCTGCTTTTAGCGCTGCAAAGTCGAGACAATGGCGTGAGAAAACAGGCATGACACAGGTAACAGAAAGTGGAGCAATAATCAGATAACGAAATTCAATAAAATAAAGCTCGACGTAACCAGAGTGTAAAGGGGTATGCAATTCGAATCCGAGCGAAGCCTTACGATAGGACTTTGTCGCATTGCTTCGCCATCGGTAAATTAAGACGAAGCGAGCTATCGGTCCCATTTAGCTAAGTGAAATGCCCGTGGAATGTTGCAAACAGACGTCCTTTTTTTTTTTTTCGCTACAAATTGATTTCTATAGAGTAGACACTGGTTGGTTTTTAGCCTGTATCATCACGTTATATCGCCCGTGCCGTCAAGTTGGGGACCGAATCTAAAGAAGATACAACCATACAAGACTTAGTAAGCTGTTCTCGTCTCTATAGTCTCTTGGTTTCCTGGGAGCCAACCAGTTAGGAAGCATTGCGTCGCAAACGTAATCTGAAACAATAACAGGTTTTCCCAAAGGAGTGCTAAGAAAAGCAGCTTGAAGTGGGTTAGCTGAGACCCGTGTAAGCTAAGGCGGCATAGCCTAATAGAAGAGGCTATTATATGGCTAGCAGTAGTAGGATTTCCGGCAGTGGCGTTAAATCCGGTTCGAAGAAAAGGGCTACTGGGACGACGGAAAAATGGTTGACTGTTTCGTTACGGTTGCTAGCCAAAGAACCAAACTATTGAAGTTGACGGCGCCAACAGCGCAGTTGTCCCTAATGCCTTCAGACCTTTCTTCGACGCTTCGCCTCTGTAGAAGAATCCAATATATCACTGTTTTGCAGTGTCTTGAATCCTGTGCTCCATATGGAGATAAAGCCATACGGAATGACACAAACACGTTAAGCTTACGATGGCAAATATAAGTCAGCCACGAGTTTAATGGAATACTATTCTGTCAACAGGGAACAATGTCATTGATTCGGAAATTAGTTACGGCTTAGCGACTGGTCTCTAACACTCTCTGACTCTGGATATATCAACGACAGGTTCAATTAGATTAAATATATTTGTGTCCTGTCGTATGTAATGTATACCGGTCGACAAAAACAATGACCGGCACGGAAATTCTAGAGCACAGATATTTCAGGGGTGTACGAATGAATTGTATGAATAATAAAGATAATGTTGAGCATTATCTATTGCTATCATTATTTATACTATTGCTATCTATATTATACTAAATAATATAGAGTTACAGTTGATTTTGCCAGAGCATATGGATTATTCTTTGGCGAAACGCGAAAGAAATTAGTAACACGTAAAGTTCATACTGAGACTAGAGACATAGCCTTTATGCACTTCGTACACTCTCATCGTACCCCTTCAGGAACAAACTACGAGAAACGGTCTAGCGCACGCTCGTTATAACTCTCTACCGTATCGATGCTTAGGAGTAGCAGCACTTAAGGTGATTTCCAATATTATATATGTATCTATAACGTACTTGGGCATTCGGTGGGTTCTGCTTGTAGCGAAAAAAGTATGAGTCTTTGCTGTGTTGCACTGTTAAGAACGAACCTATGGCCTCTACACCAGCGGACTCCTTCATGCTTTGTACTTCCTGTCCTAATACGCGCGGAGCGGGGTCTACTTTCTCTCTCTCGTTTGCGGAAGACCCTAAATCAGATCGGAAGGCCGCTTAGTCGCTTCGTGTTTGCATGGTACCTATGGAAGGGTAAAAGCACTTTGAATTCTTCGTCGGCGCAGCGGCTGCCAACATTGCCTTCGGCCTGTAGAGACCTTTTCAGCCTTCCCTTTAGTTGGTGGCAGCCAGCAATCCCTATTGCGCTGCCCGCTGGATGGCTACTGCTGCTACTGCTCTGGCTAATAGATGCATTAAATGTGCCGTTCCTGCTAGTTTCGGCGGATATGTATTAGGGTACGACGACTGGGCCAGGGTTGAATCGGCTATTGAACAGCACGAAACTCGCGATCCATCCTTATTGTAACGTACGACTGGCTGACTCCACCCTTGAGCACAACAAACTGCGTCTTTTCCGCCATTAGCATGGCAGAAGGGCCTAGACGGGTGCCTTTTACCGTCGGCCTGTTTCACGGCGGTAGTATAGAGAGCCTAGAAAGGTATAGCCAGTAGGTGGAAGCTGTAATGAAGTTCCTATCCTTGATAACGGACGAAAAGAAAGTGACGACGGCGCGGGCGGCAGCTCAGAAAAGGAGCAAACCGAAATCTGCAGCCAGATACTACTATGGACACCGTCACTATGCATGGCAGTCATGAACTATTGACGTCGTGTACAGAAAAACAGTTGCCGCTGCCATAGCCGGACAGCACCTAGTGCGACGTCCAATCGGCTAAGATCCGACCGGCGACAGTGACTGGCTGAATTCGAACAACCAAGTACCTCCTAATTCTTTATATTCGCTATTTGTGAAATAGTTGTCAGTAATAGAAACTTCTAAGAGCTGGGTTCTCTAACCTCTATGATAAAGACGTTAGGTTCAATGTAGTGCTGTCCGGAATTGGAATAGCGGTGGCGGAGCGGAGGCGTTGATCAATGAGGACGCCATCACTCAGAACAAACAGTCTACGGTTGCTTCACCGTTGGATGAGAGACGGCAGCAGCACGGACAGCAAAATGAAAAGGATGGTTGAGGACTTGAGGAGTATCTAAGATAAAAACGAACAAAGAAGGTACTGACAAAGTTACCCGCTGGCTCGTAGAGCTTTCGTGACATTGATGCTATTTTTTAGCTTCGACCAGTAACACGAACTCCGTAGGACTTCGCTTCGGTACTGATGCTGTTAGCTGCTGCACCAAATCGTGATAGCGATGGCTGCCGCTGCCGATGTGGGGACGTCAGCGAATAACAACCAGGAGTAACTACCGCACAGAAAAAAGAAAAGGCAATGGACGAATGAACGGACGACGAAACGTACGCGTCGATATCCATCTGTCGTTTTCAGAGAAGGCAAGATAGTTGCCGACACTTCCAGCCTCGCTAAGGAGGGGGAGCTAGTTATCCATGGAGAACAGCGGCAACAGCGTTCTACATCGATTCGATCGAAGGGTTGTAAGCAAAAAAATATTCTAACCAAGACCCTCCTATTATTTTGCCTTTCTGGGCTGTCATGTTTAGGAAAGGAAACTCAAGGCAAGCAACCTCACCCGCCACCCGCGCCATTGAAGGTCCCCGCTCCTCCCTCCTTCCCTCTCTCTCAAAAAGCAGTCTTTATCATAACCGGCAACCGACGAACTGACGGATTGTGGGCTAACGAAAAGGCGAGAGCTGGGGCTACGTTGCGGTAGCGATGCATCTTTGTGGGTGATTGCGCCCCATTTGCTGCACTTTCTTAGGTTCCTTATGCCTAATGTACGCTACCCGCGACTCTGTCATCGCGATTTGCAAGCCTGCTCAGGCCGTACGTAGAATAGGGGGTCTGGAAACCAATGGCGGCATGGAATGCAAAACGTCAACCCGCAATGGCGCATTAGGGGGTTGGTCACATCGAGTACCAAAATATTGACAGCGGCTCTGTATTGTGTATTATTGGTATTTTTGTATTGGCGAACGATGTCTCAACGTTTGTAGCCGTAGATAACGGTGGTGTATTGATGTACCACCACAACTGAGAATGGAAAAAAGTGGCTGGCCAATGCGCAACGGTGATTCGTTCGAACGTTCGACAAAATATGGTTTCCCCATTAACAAACAACCATATTGTGGTGCTTTCTGCAAGAATATACAAAGCAACTGTGAAGAATTGAGGGAGCACTGGCCGAACACAAACATCGGCCAAACGAACCGACGGCTTCGATCCATCCTCTGGCTTCTGGTTATCGGGAGCTAGCAGGCATGTCCTTACGAAGCAGGCGATTGATATTGATGTCACCGCGCACGTTGAACGTCAAAATGAAACCCATTTTTCTACTGCTAAGAACAGTGTTGCGTGCCCCCGGTTCAATGGGGAACAGCATGGGAAAAACAAACGATAGACCGAGCGGACAGAGATCAGGAGTGCCACTGCAAAGAGAAACAGAACAAGAACAACAACAACAACAGCTCTTTCGTGTCAAATATTTCTAAAGTTGCCAAGGCACTTACGACGTCCCCGTAACCCCTGTAACCGGTGGCTGGCTGACCACGAAGACGGCCACGAAGAGGATACCAGTTCGTCATTGGATCCATCGAAAGAAGGCAAACCTGACGCAACAATGGCGGCACATATAGTCCCAATTCCTGAGCATCGATTCAAAGGGGTACTGGGTGCCTACAATGTTGGAGACATGGTGGTAGCACCAAGACACAGATCTAGTCGTAGAAACCGGAATTTTGCTTCTATCGATCTGTAGTTCTTTTTTTTCGCAAATACTGAGCCAAATCGCAAGCTTATTTTCGACCCATTCGGCGACATCCAGATATCTTGGCTCATCCAGTGGGTGTCGAACCTAATCATGCTCAACAACGGTCGAAATTTAGGACAACGTTTTGTTAATTTGCAGAGCTTCTGAGAGCAAACCTAGAAGAAAGCTTAAAAAAAACACGGAAAATTAGCTGCTGATATGGCTTTGTATAGTTCTAAACGAAATTTATGAGATTTCTGCCTGTTGCTAATTGCTGGAGCACAGACGCTAAACGAGCTCTGCTTGAATCTAATTGTAAAAAATGATGCCTGGAACGTTGGTGAATATATTAATAAATAGTAGCGGATACAATTTGGCGGTTTGCTTAATCAACAAAAAAAAAAAAAAGTTACAAGATGTAAGGGAGACAAATGTAGCGATGGCGTCCGATGTCGGTTCTCCATTCTGATCGGAATGTCGCCCCATTGTGAGAATCTGCTGGTCAAGTTTTGAGTGTTTGACTAATTTACTTTGGTGGTTGGCTATCAGGAAGACAAGGAAAACAACTAGCGGGTTTTGTGAGACCTTGTGAAACCAGTTCAGGCGTTTCGTTCAGCTAGCGCTAAAATACTAAAATGCTAAGTATAGTGAACTTGTCCGCCGTTGGCTTCGTAGGTGGCACTTGCCATTCGATCAGGAATTGATCACGACCGAGAACGTTGGGCAAAAACCGCTGTCGCTCTTATAGCTGGTCAAAGAGCAGACCCAGAAGCCACATCCACGCAGCAGAGCACAGGATCGAGATAGATTCATCACTTAAGTGTCTCTACCTAGCTACCTTTCCCTTATTGTGTCTCGTTGTTTACTGCAAACACTTTAGACCAGCAACGACTGAGCAGTTAGTGAACGGCCACAGCCGTCATTTCTCGAGACATCGTCTATCTTCCTTTAGTTAGTCTGGATGACAGCGTTTCTACTAATACCCTGATAGACTGCTGTGTTCCCTGCTGACAGATTGATACCTGAACCCAAGCCCTAATCAACAACCTTTTCCACTACATTAACAACAGTTTTACAAACGCTTACGCACACAAAAATGTTAATAGTTTAAGAAATCCTGTTTTTTTTTCAGTTAGTCAAAAGGTACGTCTATTTGGGATAATTAAACGTATCTGAGTATGCTAGCAGGTTTTCAACGACATCAGATTCAAGTCGATTCATATAGATTGTATAATCAAACATACTGACGAACGCCGCTGGGTACCGCGCAATAGTCCCAATGAAATCGAGACACATTGAACCAAATCTTACACAAAATAGCTAGATTTTTTTTAAATGTATTTTTTCAATTGTGAAAGCATACCATCGTCCTCATTGCCATTTTCCCCGTCACGAACGAAAGCGTTAGGTGCTTATAATAATCTTCTGCTGTCAATTGAGGTTAATCAAGTGTAGTCTTTCCGGACGAAATACGTCTTCCATGTGACTTGAACGCCTCAGATTCCCCGTGTGCAGGGAGCTGCGTCATGGCCATGCTGATCGGACAATGTAGCGTTATCCGACTAGTGCTGTGCCAGGATATTCAGACGCATGCTCTAATGGCATTATCCACTGTTCAGGTTTCGTCGACCTCTCCCAGCTGCGTTTATGCTAGCAAAACTAAAACGATTCGTAGATTATGCTTGACGTCGTTGCCATTGGCTTTTTCCTTGTGCTTGGCGGGCAGGCAAAACCATAGGCACGGGCTAATTAACGATAACCTTCCATACACCGGTGGGCAAGCTCTACGCAGGCCCGTTTATCGGTAGACCTGTCTGCATGTAACGCATTTGATATTTAAATGACAAGGATAAAACAGCAATGGCCGATGCGCCAGTGCCGAAAAGGCCCTGCCGCCAGAGTTAAAAAAAATAACAATCATAACGTCACTTGCTGATAAAAATCAACTCCGCTGCGTTACTCGATTCTATAATCGAGTGATGAAATGGATGATTGGATGCGTTAATCTTGGCCACCAGCAATCAGCTCGCGAAAGACATAAGAGCAAGAAGCCGAACATTACTATACGAGTATATGCGATAGCGTGATACTCATAAAATAAGTATGAATGCACCAAGTTGCTGCAGAAGTGTAACTTACCCAAGAGTAAGTTACCAAAATTCAGTTACCATTATGTCAATATCGTTGTGAACAAATCAACGAACTTCTCGCACCTTTCGTCGCGTCGCTATATTTACTTCGATTTACATATCGCCGTATTCAGACCCCGTAAGCACAAGACATTGTTCCCAGAAGCGTATTTTTGCGATATGAAACCCGTTTAAAAGCTGGGAGAGGTCGATGAAACCCGTCATATTGCTACCGTTCGTTATAAAAGCCTAAGCTGGGTTGCGGCAAAAATTTACTTTGTTTGTCCCGGAAAAGTGCTGCACGGGGATGACATTCATAAAAGCAGAAAGTCCTGTTTTAGCCTGCTGAATCTTGTATTCATTGGAGCACAAAATAAATAAATAGTTCAGGAAAAATGATCCCTTTAGGCTAGATATCTCTTCCCCGTTTCCACTGTATATTACAGTCGCTCCGTAAGTAATCACCGCCTCAGCGAAAACTTCGTAATTACCATCACAACTATCCTAAGAGTTGGAAGTGAATTCCCAGTCGAACCTGCTAGCGTAATCGGGTCAAAAATACGCGCGCGACCGTGACAAGAGATAGGCGAAACATCATCTGTGGGTCACGTACATGCACACCTACCATCCCGCCTTAACATGATAATTCATAATACCTGTAGATTATGTTATAGTATCTAATGGCGCGCGTCTGCCGCATGTTCAAAACAAGAATGGTTAACGAAGATGCCTGTGATAGCTCTTGACTTGGGAACAGGCGCTACGCCTCATACACGTCGGCGCTTGCAGCGTCCGTATTGTCACTTTTCGCTTGCGTTGTTCACGCTGCCATCTTTGCATAGCGTTTTTTAAAGCATGTATTTCATTCATCACTTTCTAGAGCCACGTCTGTTTTTGAGCAAAGATGAGATCAGGCAAATAGAGAAATGTTGCATTGTCAGTCCTGACCGTTTTCGTTTTCTGTGTACTCCGCGAAGAGTACCACGTGTTGGTGCTCGAACTTGAGTTCCAGTCCACGCCAGATTAGCCGGCAGCGGCTAATTAGCTTTGAGAGTTCTATATGCTTCTAGAGCTGCTTTCTTGGGTGTTGCTGCTATGTGGATGGTCGTTGGGCGAGACGGGGTCAAAAATGACGGTCGTATGTCATATTTTTTCGGTGCAATATTGCAGCTATCGCTGTTATTGTGGCGAATGCTGGTCTTGCTTAGAACAGCGGCAACTCCGGTGGCACCTAGAAAAACAGGGGCTATTTTTCTAATAGAGAGGGCATTAACAGTAGTCGCAGCGACAGTATTAACACCAACAATAACCATCGCGATAAAAACATGAATAACAGCGATACAATTACAGAAGCCACTCGTTCACCGCAGACTCGAGCCGAGGGCAGAGTTCGTTTAGCCGGCGCGATGCCCGCCTTCATAAAACCCTTCTCGTCGGCAACAGCAGTGCGCGCCGCGTCCAGAGCCGATGACGGCCCTTGTCGTCGAGAAGCTGCATGCCGTCTAGAGACGATGTTGTCGGCCGCAAGAATGCTTGCGGACGAACATGTCTGAAGCAAGTTGACTGGTAGACAAGCGGACAGACTAAGTAATCTACAATTACTTGAATCTTCCTAAAAACTGGCGCTATTTCCTTAAATTAGTATGACTCCAGTAGATGTTCCTACTGCTATTGCTAATTGCCTACCTTAGCATGAACTGAGTAAACCTTTGCGCTTACGGTCGTTAATAGGGTTCTGATGCCTTACAATGCGTCTCTTTCTACGTTATGTCTGTCGTTTTCCCTGCCTGTCTATCTCTCCGGCCGTCGTCTGACCGCATACGCAAGCGGCAACAATTTTTCTGGGCAGACTTTTTGCGCGGTTGTAGTTGCTAGTAACAATACCGGTCGGGCAGCTAGTACGATACAGGAGCGACTCAGTGAGCAGTGGCGTGCGGTCGGCAGCCACGGTAGCAGCAGCTACGGGAATAAGCAGTACGAGCAACGCGAAGGGATCGTGTGCTCTCTGCTACATCCATCTGTAAGGTCAGCCCTTCGTGGCGGGAAGCGCGGATGAAGATCTTGACGAGGAGATAACTCGTTATTGTTACTTCGTTTGCTAGCAGCACCTATGCCAGCTGTGGATTTGTCATCGCTGGCCTCATCGTTGTCACTGGTCATCATTGTCGCACTGCGATCATCGCTGGTCGCTGCCGGATGCTTGTGTGTCCGCAGGGTCGGGGCACGAGCAACGGTTTGTTCAAATTGCGTTCGTTCGTTTTTTTTCGTTAGCTACCCTTGCGATACAGATTTTATAACGATGAGCACTTTAGATGCGGTTACGATAACGGGACGGCTGGGGCGACGGTTGCTACTGCTGCCACTGGGGGACAGAACAGCCGCGTACAATAAAAGAGGTTGGCGTTTCGCTTCTGTTGCTACTGTTGCAGGCGAACGAATGTGCACGGCATTGAAGCGCATTGCCCGACACAGCAGAGTAACGAGACACAAAGTTTTTGTCGCTGGTCACGGACACGAAGTGCGACAATCTGATGACGAAGGGAAATAAGATGGGTGTCGTCTCATCTTGGCCTATCAGAGGGATCTGAAGATGAAACAAGCAGAAAAAGAAAGCGGAAGATATGAGAGAGTGAAAGAACGAAAACGAAGCTACGTACGTAGATAACTGAAGTGACGTCAAGCCAGTTAAAACGAAATTTGTTGGCTGCGATCCGGTAGCGAATGCAAAGAGAAAGGGATAAACGGGGCTAACTGTGGGGTACAACGTAACTTAAACGGAAAGCACATCGTTAAATTGGATAGATGTGAAATCGACAGCCTTTGTCACCGCAAGATGTGGTGTGAAAAGAGAAGTGGCTACCGAGATACACGATGGCTTACCGTGAGAAATGGCGAATATGAGTCGGTGAAGGTTAGATAACGATGACATAACTGGCGTGCAATACCAGATCTTTTTCGAATTTCTTGTGGTGGAATTTGGAAGGCTGCCGAATGTTCTACTGGACTGTCCTACATAGATATTTTGTATTTTGTTTATTAAAGCGAAAACTGCCCACAAGCTGTAGCAACTATTTTACAAAAAAAAAATGCACAATCAAGAATGAGATCTTTAGAAAAAAAATGGAATCCTTTACGTGCTGGTTATATTTCAATAACAATCAGCTGAGCTCTAAATGTGCCAATTTCATCTAATTCCGCCACAAACCTACTACGGAGCTACAAGCAAAAATTCTGTTATTGCCTCTCCGAGGACGCAAAATGATGGAAACTTACCAAGGAACAGATCTTACATGACCTCAAACCATTCGATTCTGCCGCTATATTGATATCTACGTAAAGTATAGATTTTTCTTCAAGTTTCGCAAAAGCCATATGTTTTAATGAGCTTACTCATATGCATAGGCTTCTATATAACATTGCTTCTCTGATTTGAAACTTACGTCGTAACCACAAACTTCTATCTGCGTTTACCTTATTACCATGACCCTTTTTCTCTAGCGGTGTTTTTGCCCTGGGTCTATTTTAGGCTAAAAAGATCTTATGATAGAGGCAATTACAATGTGCTCCTATATCTGATATTTCCGATCTCGAAAGAACGTGGAATGATGTTCAAGTTCGATGCGTAACTCCCACGAAGTACTACGTTAATGATCGTGGTAGTCGTTATGGTATATATTATCTCCCCACTGGCGCCAGTTCCACTGGACTACATAACAGTCGTGCTGGCTGTCACCGATACTAATACCGATGATGATAAAGGCAAACAACTTACCTATATGAGAGTACGCATACCAAAAATGTATTGATTACGCTGCCTGTCTCGACGTACTGTATTTGGGTACCGCACGTTGGCAGCGTAAGCAACATTCGTGGGCGGAGCGGTTTAGCTCTTCCCGCGTAGCTCCTGTTAGCGAAAAAAAAAGTCTTTCCCAAAGGAGAAATCAAGCTTACATCATCCTCTATTTCCGAGCACATCTCTTTTGCTAAAAAAGAACTGAAGTTAGTGTTATTTTTATTTTTTGTCATTGTTGAGGTGTTTTTTCTGCTTTTGTCGTCCGCGGTGACGTCCGCCTGTTTCTGAGAAGGAGTTAAGGTCGAGGGTAGCGATAACTGCTTTCTCCCTGCTAACAAACGCTCTCTTCGACCTAATGGGAAGCGTCTGCACATGAGACAGGAACGCACGACGCCAGCCAGCGAGTCAGCAAGCTAACATCGAGTACTATCAGCACCAGCAAGCAGCGGCCGCAGGAGCAGCAGAAGATTGCTCAGGCTGTTTCGGTTTAGTCCGATGCGACCCATTCGCCTGTTTGCCCGCCTACCCGGCTGACGACGGTCGCTGGTGCCCCGGTTCTTCGTTTCTCTGATTTAGCTTTTCTTAGCTTGATAGACGCACCAAGCGAACATGGATAGAACGAACGAACGAACACGAGAGAAACGTACAAAAGAGAGAGAGGGAGAGATAAAGAGGCCAAGCAAGCGAGATACTCGCACGCAAACTATGGCAGGACTTGAGCTCCTGGGGCGTCGTCTCTGATGAAATGCGCGGGCGCTTCGTATTCTGTACGTGTGTGTGCGTATCTGCCGCTCGACGTCTGTGGTACTTTTGTGGTGCTTTTCAGCACCATGTGCTGCTGCTGTTGTTGTTGTTTCTGCTTCCGCTGCTGTTTTTGCTGAGAGGCGGTGGAGGGGTGCCGTTTTCTGCTTTCAGCATGTGACGCTGCTCAAGAAGTTCTCTCTCACAAGCAGTAGACAACACTTACTAGCTTCTACTAAACTGCGCTTACGAACCGTTCGTAGTTAGCGTGAGGTCCTGCTGCCGGTTAGCTCCGTATAGTAGTTAGTGTGTATAATGGTGTGGTGTAATTTAGTACCATGTAAATAAAGCTACATGACGTCAACTCAGGATCGCTGATGTCCACTATAAAAATTAATAATCGTTTTTTAATCGTTGGACAGCGCTGTTTTTTTTGGTACCACACAATAGTGCCACGCAGCTTATTGGCACTCTAATAGCAAGAAAGAAGACGGCCAGCCATATAGTGTATACCTGTTGCTGCAATGTCCGCTGACTAAAATTTGTTTGAAGGGTCGCATTCGCGTGTGGGTCTCTCTGTCGGAGACATGGCTAACGTAGCGGCGGTGTTTCTTATAGTAAATAAACGGTGTCCTGTTTAAATTCTGAGGTTGATCTATTGGATATACATGTACCTGTAACTATGCTAGCGACTAAACTCTTGTCCGGTATCTTTTTTGTGTGATCTTTGGTGTTTGTGCTATTGTTGTTAAAGTGTGAAGAGTGACGAAGTCGTGCCAAAATTATATCGGATACCTACTATATACAGAATACATCTTGTGCATCTAGCAATGGAGGACGATTAAAACGAATCTGCTAGCCAAGGTTAGGTCATAATAAAACAACCAAATTCTACTAGTTGACTTATATATATATATATATATATATATATATATATTGTCTTATGGTGGTCTGTAAACGTAATCCCTTTTCACAGCTTGGACACGAAAAAGAATACGAAAAGATCCTTAAGCGATAACAGCCATAGCAAGTTCGCGGCTGATC
>NW_019215111.1:0-26898 GCF_002532875.2 Varroa jacobsoni | reverse complement strand
TATGTGTGAGATCATCATGTTACAAAATGTACACGTGTACGAAACGAGAGACCAAATTAACAATTTAGAGAGTTTTGCTACATTTGATTGTACAGGTGTGAAATAATTTACATGTATGTAGGGACAATTAAATGTAAAACTTGCCTTCTAATGATACAGTTGTTATTTCTATTATATAAACATGAGAAGATGCCGGTAAGAAAATCAATACTATTATATAGATATTACATTTCGGCATTATTATGACATTGTATCTCGTAGCGATGTTGCTATGCAAAAATCGTTTATCAATAATGGAAGAAAAACCATACGCTAAGAGGCCCCTGACCGTATCCGTAATGATCGCCGCCGTTCATTTGTTAATAGCTACGTCCAGAATATGTTATGACGTTGTTAATAGAACTTTACAAATGACGATGCATCTAAAATGTCTTCCTATAACACAACCTAGCAAGACGGGACATCAATAGGGGAGCACGCACACACGTACGTTTGGGTACACCTAAAACTACAGTAAATTGTCGCTCTCTCACACCAAACAGCAGCAAACAGCCATCCTGAACGCTGATCTATCTATGAAAAAAGTTTTAAAGGATCAAAATTTTAAACACGAGAAAAGCTGACTTCCGTAACAACCAGCTAGTTTGATTTGAATGCAACAACGTGTAATGCTTCAGTGGTTAAAAGTGGGGAAATATTACACTTCTGCCAAGATCCCTACATTTTGAGATACTCGCGCGAATCGAGATACATCAAACTAAACGTAGATAGCTTCATAATGCCATATATTGAACTACGTGAGAATCTTCCAGCTGGAAATACGAGCTTTTTGAATAGACAGACAGAACGATGACTTTTTGCGTTGTTAACATTGAAACATTAACAAATGTTGACGAGTTGTGTTTTAATCTGTACAAAAATTTCAAACCTAAACCTATCGACTAGAATAGTGCTGTAGAATGCAAAATGTTTCTATTTTATCCTTTTAGACCAGCAGTCAACTTAGAGGTTTAAAGATATATCACCTAACGAAACCAAAATACATCAAACATAAAAGATCATAACACAGTAATGATACTGTGTTACATCTGTACACATGTATACAGATGTAAACACAGAATCTTTTAGTTTGGAAAACAGAAAATCCGTCTACAATCACAATAATAATAAAATCGAATTAGCTGCATGTTGGTTGTTTACTGAGAATGTGGGACGTCGACTTTCACAAGAAACAATAATATTCAGTTGCTTTACAAATAGTTTTTTTAGTTATTTGTGCGTATAAATTAAGCCTACGATTATGTGGCTGACTACTCCACTCAATACAAGCAGAAATAACGATTACTCAGAGTGCGTTTAAGTTGAACACAGACATGCTTACAGTATTATCATTATTGCACTAGTACATACTTTTTTGCCTACATATCCTTCTCAATTTAGAGGATCTGGACTAATATATAATAATGGCGAAAGTTGGTATCCCGTTTTATAAATGAAAATTACCGGCAACTATTTATTATCTGTAAATTTCAAATTCGGGGTCATGTTGAAAGCGTGTTATTTATAAGCAGTAAATAATCCGTAAGCTAGTTTCTATCTATTTTTCGCATAACTGTCTGTATGCATGCACGCGCACCGCCTAACTACCATAGATGTGAGGAAGGTAAAAATATATTATTTACAATTGCCTTGTTATATATATAGACATTTAAGTATATATTCGTAAAAAAATACCACCACTTTACGAAGAAAAAGAATAGCCTATACCCATTGTTACTGCATTTATGTTTGTAAGTAGTGTTGATATTTTTTCTCTATTTAATGCGTCTTGTACAATGGGCACATTGTTTATCATAACAATGTCAATGTGCGGCCCTATGCAAGGTGCGGCACGAGTTCAGTTTAAGTGTACTTATGGCAGCTGTCGCCATTGGTTGACTGTTTTCAGTCCTCAAAACTCAGAAATCACGAAAAATCTAGAACTGTAGGCGAGTGGAAGACACAATGCATAAAGAAAAACTTAAAATATGTTATAATTACATTTATTAGTATTAGAACCGAGAAAACTGAAAATAGCTGATGAACTTAGGTGCCATGGAAGAGACAACTACGTCTGCGTAATCGATATATTATATGCATGTGACAAAAACTGAACATAACAACATAACAAAAAAAATAAATGAAATAAAAGTATATGAAAAATGCTGCTCTAAGTATATTCACTATAGTAGAGCAATTGACTACATGATTCACTATAGGAGAGCTCGTGACGATGTTAGAGAGCCTCAAAGGCAGAGCTTCGTGCTGTCATAGACTCAAGGTTTTTTTTGAGTTAGCAGGTATTCGAATAAGTAAAAAAAGCTACGAATGACATGAACAGCAAACGAATGAGTACACACAGCGTTCATTGATTTTTGTGATATCGAGCTCTATGTAGAGTTACCGTATTCTGGTGAGTGTTGATTGCATGTTATGAGTTCTTCAAAATATAACTAGTAAATTAGGTTAGCTTCAAATACTGAACGTACAGTATTTATACCTTCCCTTAAGTGGCTCTTCAGGGCAATTTCGACAGGTTTATTGATACCATGACTAGGATGGTATAGCTTTCAATCAAGTCTAAATGTTAAATATGAACCGTCGTACGTAATGGCTTTATGGTACACAATGAAATTGTAAATCCTTTCGTAGAAGTCTCAAACTTCTGAACTCAATTTTATTGCTGAAGTCGTATCGCATGAAAAACATTAAATGAAGAAGAAGCAGGCATCATGTTTAGCGATTTATTTTAAAATTAGCGTTAGATTCCAATCACATCACTGACGAAAAAACAGTTTGAGTCGTTTCCGTTTTTCTTAATTACTCCTCTTCCTTTTAATCGACTTCCAGTTAAACAAAACATCTATTTTACATAAACAGATTTAATAGTTTTTCTAAAGAAATTCAGCCAATTTTCAGTGGTCCGAAAATAACGAGTAATAATAAGAAACGCATGTTTTTGAATATTTTAAATCTTCGCGCGCTTGATACAGTGTTTATAAACAGAAACTGTTCGAATTGCAACAACGCACAGAAATGTCGCGATTTTTTCTACTGCAATAAATTGTGTGAATGTCAGCCACATGATTGTAATCACATAACGCATACGTCTGGAAAACGAGGCAAAGTTTTTCTTAACTTGGGATGGCGCTTGGTTTGCAAGATCAGATCCTCACCGATCTGATCGAACATCTAACCGCTGCCAAAGGTCAACAGCTGCAGAAGCATCTAATGAAAGCTAAAAGGTTGTTAGCGATAAGCCAGGGTATGCGCCCATTACGAGGTGAACTTGAAGTTCGTTTCTGGGAACAAGTGAATATTTGTAATGAGCATTCAGACCATGAACGTGCAGAACATCTGCAGCAGGTTGCGGACGAGGCTCTCGCTTTGATAGACACGCACTCGCCCTATATAGCAGACACGCTGTATTTTCTGTTAGAATTATCGCCTAGTCCGTTAGAATTTCAGCAAGTGGATCGTCGCCAGAGGGAACCTCTGTTTGAGGATGTGCTGCACCAAATCTCTTTACATGATGACCTGCTACTCGAGCAAGGAGTACCAGGTGCCTTAGCCGATTCAGATTCATGGACCTCGGCTGACTCGGTTGAAATTGGAGAAGCGGAGCGCGCGGAGAGCCCGCACGATGAATCCTATTATCTCCCACCTTCCGAGCAGAACTTTATTCACATTGAGGAGAGACCAATGGTTGATTTCTACACGATACAGGATGCGAACGTGCGGTCGGCTTTTCAGCGATTAAAAGGTTTTGGTGACAATGCTATAAGTACAGAGCTAACCGTGAGTTCGATTGCGAAGTTCCATAAGAGGATGGCCTACCTCCGGAAATGGTTGGCGATGCCAATGCGAGAGAGGAGCCTGACGTTTCAGGCATTCGCAGGCGCAATCGCTGAAGAATTGGATGAGCTTCGCCGCAATATAGCTAAAATAGAAAAACTGCCGAATTTGACAATGTTGAAGCTTTTACACCACTGTGATGGCCTTGTGGAAAAATCATTAAAGCTGTGTCACATCTGTGAGACTGTCACACCACAACCTGAACCATGGCTAGAGGCAGTCGGCGTTCTGTCGCACCTCAGCAATGAAAGTTTTTTCGTCAAAACCGCTAAACCGATGCTACGACAAATTTGTGACCTATTGGTGAAAGGCGAATTTCATGAAGAACTATTATTTGATCGAAGCCCTCATGGAGACGTTATTGTTCGGGGACCTATTCCAGAAAAGATGTTCCTGCACTCGTATCTCGATCGTGTCAAAATGTCAGCCCAATGCGCTGTCCATTACAAAGAGCACACCGGCAAGCCTCTTGTCGATGCGACATTGCCAGCTAATGCAGAAGTCGTTGACATCGTTGGTCGAGTCGACTCACTTCTACAACGTACGGCACAAGGTATACCGGTTCACGCGGCAGCCAAAGCAGCTATCTTGCCTCTGTGCAAGCTGGTCAATACGGCCCTTGTCGATAAACTTAAAACGGAGTACGATGCGTTTAAAATACTCCGGCGTTTTCAGTCACACTCATTTGTCGTCAGCAATGAAATGCACAGGTTGGCCGGAATGGTGTTCGACGGTCGCTGTCCACGAGAGCCGGGGGCTGTCGACAGTTTGCTCGAAGATCTCGTTGGGCCGGAGTGGCGAGTCAAAACCATGGAACCGTTCGTAATTGTTGACCTTTTTCCATGGCCATTTACAATTTTTACATCAGATCGAAATTATGCTCGAGTTCGGACATATATCCTTCGAGTTAAAGAAGCTGCCCATGCCCTCGTGCACATGGATGTCACGGAACTTTCGCCCGATGAACAAATCGCTCGATTTAAGATCATGTGCATAATGGATTTACTCGACCAGCACATAACGCTAACAGCACAGGAGTGCATAGCCACTGCTGATCTTGCCTCAGGCGCTGACATTGAGGACATCTCACGGAGGCATACCGCATGGTTTGAACGGACTAGCGTACGGACGCTGATGTCTCCAAAGGCAGTGAGGAACACTCTTGATGATGTATCGCAAACAGCATTACGGTTCTCACGTGAGCGCCGACTGGATCTTATCGAAAAAAAATTTGTCCCCTACGTGGATTTTCTCGCCAAAAGTGTCAGTGAAAGTCTACCCGTGCTTGCCTCACGGCTCGCGCACGCGCGGGCTTATTTCAAGTAGCTAGCATAGCAAGCCCAACACACAGTGATGAGTCGATAAGACAATCCACATAAAAACTGTAAGATAGCATATACATTACAAAAAGTAATATTGATAGTGTTAGGGTAACGTTTTTTACATCAAATAAAACTGCTAAGTGCTTAAGAACTATGTGACCATTAACTCGGTATGCAGGTATATACGCGACGTAATACGATATTTTCAATACTACTTATGTATAGCTGGCTAAATAAACTTTAGTAACTGTTCATTTTAAACGCGAAAACTATGAATATCAAACATCTCCGATCGGAGACAACATTGTTGAAATGGGTACTCGGCACCTCATAAGCGGTAGCTATGTGCTTTTTGTGCATTAAAAATTGAGGTTAAGCGTGATGCTTGTTAATGACAAAACAATTATTCTAGAAAAAAAAAGTACAAGGAAGGCACAGATACAACATTCAAAACCAGTCATTAAATTTTTTAATTAAAAACTGTGTCGATTTAAGCACGAATAAGTTTAACACACAAAAAAATAACTTTTAAATCAACTAAAATTCAGTTTTGTTACGGTATAATCATAATGGTAACAGTGGTATTTTGTTATGTATATCGTGTGAGTAACATTATTTGAGTTTTCTGATAGCGAAATTAACGGATAATCCTCTTAAAAAAATTAGCATTGAGCCTCTCAGTTCGAGCCACTTATAAAACTTTATCGCTTTTTCACCACGGGAAGCATCATGCCCGATGCTAACGAGGTAAGATAAGCCGAATCGTTAACTTACAACCTACGATGCATCTAAAAGCAATTTTACAATTGAACTGATTCGTTTAATCGCATCAATGTGTTTTTAATTAACATATCCTCGCGGACCCCACTTTTTTCAAACTATCAAAAAGAAAAATAAAGTGTTGACTAATTACGAATTTTAAAGACTAATATCGCCTTTTTGCCACTACTGCAGACAGTTACATGGAAGACAATCACCCAAATAGTGTGTGTGGATTAGTAGTTTGTTTCTATGAGTGTAGTCCTCCAGCAATGTCCACAATTTGCAAAAGAAAAATATGAGAGGGCTTTGCGCAAAATGGTTACATCCATTATTTTCAATTTTGATTTTTGTTAATTCTCGGGGTTTTCTTGACAAATCGTCGAATATCTCGTCGAAAGTGGTAATGTGAGAATTTCAGACATATAGTTAAAAAGTGTTTCTGGAGCTCTCTATTTTTGACTGAACTTCTAATAACTATTCACAGAAAAGTTGAGTTTGTCAATGTGGCGAACTTTTTGGTAAAGTAAGTCCTTTCGCATCTATCTTTACCGAGAAATGCCAAAATGTGAAAAACTTCATTCAGTATAAGGCACTAGTCTGTGGTGTCAAACGACAACACCTAACGAGCCGGCTCAAAGTGCTACCCCGCTTTCTACACCTAAAACGATAGTTCGGAGTGAAAGCTACGAAAAACGTCGATTTTCACGCGACGACAACAGTAGCTGATGCCCCTGGCTAATAGTTGCAAATGTTTTTTACGTTTTATGTTTCATTCCATGTTTCTTTGTTTTACAACATCTATCTTAAACGGGCCACCTCTGGCTTTTCAACTAGACATTCAATCGTCCAAGCCACCGCTTCAAAGCAACATTATTATGAGATCGACTATTCCCACCATTATTAGATGAACCATTACTGTATCTAAATTATTAAAAAAAAAAACAGTTATTTCATCGTGCATGACAAAGACAACATTCTACTGTCGTGCACATCTTTATGATAACCACATATTGTTATATATATCAAATGAAAAAGAAAATGTTCTGTATTATGTAATTAACATTCCAAAAGCGCCATGAAACACATCAAAATCAAAGTGATGCAGTAAAGTGTTGTTTTGCACACGAACCCATCGTTCAGTCGTTGTTTGCTTTCAATTGAAGATGAAGAGAGAATAAACTACAATACGGCAACACATGTTTAAGCGAATGGAAGCCACGTACTAGTATCGTGTGCCGGATCACCTATAGTATTGCAGAATTTAAGAAAGAAAATTAAGCTAAAATAGCATTCGGATTACTCTTGATAACGACGGGTCGATGGGAAAGCGTCCTAAACAGATCAGACGTTATGTTTTCTAGCTTAATCTGAAAGATGACATGTACGAGAAAGGGTCTACAGTACTTAAAAGCACAGGTGGCACTGCTTTATAATTCTATGTATACTTGTTGATCTTTTAATTCAGTGAACAAGTAGTTTAGTACAAACACAAACGCTTTTTTGAAAAATTTTTATTTTCAGTTTTTGAGAAAGACATCGTAGGACTCTTCAAAAACATGGTGGTCACCAGTGTTACACTTGCCTATATACCACAACGTGATCTGCAGTTTAGCGCAGTTTCTCTAGTTGCTCAGGGAAAGCTGTGCGTTTGAATGCGTATTTTTGTATCAAGTGAAGTTAAAAGGTCCAGTCCCACTAACATGCATAATAAAATAAATATTTATTTGTTACTTTGAAACATATCTTTGACCCTATCTTTCACACCCTAATTATGCTAATATTACCTGAAGGTCTCAACTTCAAATTATTCTCTAATTAATAAATCGCTAATTCTACTTTAAATTTACTATTACCATGTTTATTTAGTGATAAGTACAATCATAAAGATGGGATAAACTGATCTGTATCTAAAAGCAATTCGAGTACAATCGGGCTTTATTAAATCAGAAGAATCGATTATTAAGAAAAGCTTACTTGCAGTACTAAGTGTGTATGATAGTCAATGGAAGTTCAGTTTCGCGCCTCCATGATCATTTAGAACAACGTTTTACAATGGGCGTGCCATGTCGTTAACCTCTTAAACTCTCTAGCAATTTTTCGCACAATCTGTTTGAGCAGCTAAAACGGTAGTAACTTTCTGATGAGAAGTGAGCCAAGCTTTGGTCTGTCGGACGATCGTCACTTGTATTAGAGTCTGGCCGCAGTATTTATGACAAACCCGGAAATTCTCTTATAATTTTTGGGGATTTCAGCTTCTCTGAGTAACTATTGCCCCTATAACTCTCTGAGTAACTATTGAGGTACTGTTAAATGAAGAGCTTGGTTGGGAGTGACCTTGGGAGGGAAATAATAATAATAATAATAATAGAAAAGAATAAGTTGTTAACAATAAAAGACGTACAAACGGCAGCTTATTACATCGTCGATACTATACTTGCAAACTCACTCATATTGCAAATCGACTTGCACCAACTTTGAACTTAATGGGGTGAGCGAAAGCATCATCATGTAAAGCGGTCATTTGGACTAATTAGAGGAGGAAGAAAAACCTGTGGTCTACGTTAACCTGTGGTCTATGTTAGAGAGATAGAGTACGGAAAACGGTGCCCAGCGTAATAAAAAAAATCTCACCGCACTTATGCAAACCGACGTAACTACCGGGGAACATCAGCACGTCAGTTGACAAACCTCAATGACATAATATCAACACCTCGAAACTTTGGTGCAATGTTTTTCTTTTGTTTGTTAATTTTAGGTCGTTTTATATGAAATGTAAGATAGCGGATACGAACGTTTCCAATTTTTTTAGTTAGCAATATTTTTACTGTTGAAATTTGAAGTTTTTGAAGAATTTGAATTTAAATATCTATAGAGCCTTGAAAAGCAATTTCGGCATCATGTTGAGACTTGAAAAGTTTACCTATTGAAGCTGTCGGTATTTTGAAAAAGAGCTAATCTGTTGGTGTAACAGATGAAAAAGTGCCTCCAGCTATAACTCCTACATCTTTATCACTGTAACCCTTGCGGTGTGAACTCGAACGCTATCGTTCAATAGGAATGGTTTACCTCTAGCTTCTAATCTCAGTTGCTCAATGCGAAGTTTGTATATCATCTCCTCAAATGATTAACTGTACATTTCAGCCATAATCGAAAGCCAGAGCTCATGAAGCTATAGTGGAAGACACTTGCACTTGACCTCCTTGTATCTTGTTCAGATTATGCGGCTCTTGCTAGTCCAATTTTTTTAGCTTGACAATTAGACCGAGGTGATGGTATTTTTGCATGCACTAAACATTAGCGCAAATACTCGGGAATTTTGAGATGGGTCAGATTTCACCGCAGCTCGCAACACTTCCTTATTCACTTTCACAGGACATCTTGCACAAAACTCATTTTCGAGGACGTCATTTCACACCTTGGGCTTTTCAAACTAATGGCGCATACTGCTTGCACTAACGAGCTATGCCCGCCGGGTCCTTGAATTTCTTACCGTTACAAGGTAGAGCCATTTTGAAATATGAAATAAACGTAATTTGCCTTTCATACTGACTTAAAAATATATTTAGATAAAAGTGTGCAAGTCTCAAGTAATAAAAGAACAATTAATAAAATTTAATTCTACGCACCGTCAAAAATGAAATGAAAATAGTTTGGCGCAGGCCGTAATAGCGGTCTACGACAAGTTACATCACAAATTAAGTACACCAGTCAGCCGTTCAAATTCATCAGAATACACTTATCATCTGTGTATTTACCACGACCATTTATAATCGTAATAAATGTTTAATGTGTATCTGATTTGTATATATCATAAATATTTATACGATAACGTACTATTTCGTATACTCCTCTGTTATCTATAGTGAATTAAGAACCGACTAATAATTTGGACTAAACATTTTTTATACAATAATAGATAGTTGAGTTATCCATTTTTGTAATATTTAACTAATGTTAGACAATGTTGTTATACACACACGTATATTTTCTAAATATCAACACCTTGACCTCTAGATATATCACTCTATATTCTACAAGTTATGCACTACAAAATTGTGGTGCGTATTTATCAATAAAAACATTAATATTTCACATAAAAACATCATGTTTATATATATAAATGTTTATATATATAAACATTACCAAAAATTATAAAAAAGAAAAGCATTTTTAATAACTACTAATATTCCAGGAACGAAATTAATATATCACACGTATGAAAGAATATATTACAAAACAGAGAAGCGATGCCGATTCTAGTTAACGCTACTATTTCTTCTTTATAATAGTTTCCTTTAGGAAATCTAGTTATAACTGGCTTTGATCTCTGTTCACAAAATCTTTTTGTGTTATTTTCATTTTGTGTTTCCTTACTTCAGTTGAACACTTCATTTTAGTAGAGAGCTTTCAGTCGTTTCAAACATGAGATTAATACATTTGATTTCACTCAGTGGCCGTCTTCAGATGAAATGTATTAGTATTTTGCCTTAAAGTAATAATGGTGGTATCTACAGTGTATACTTAAGACAACTCACGGAGTGAAAAAAAGACAATAGATATACTTCGTCACTCGTACAAAGCAAAGCAAAAGCTACGCTTTTATTAATATTATTACTGTTTTAACTTATTATAGATATATATTTTAATAAGGATATCCATTTATCCAGATTTTAATATATCGAGTGATATATGTTCAACTAGTTTGACTATAACGGGTTCGTGGCCAGTTTCTCAATCGCGCTCATTACCTGATCGGCATTAAGCCTCGAGACGCTAACATGAGTTTCGCGACCGGCAGCTGAAATGAAAAAATCGTAGGTTCAGTCTTTTAGACTATCAACAGATTATAAACATATTTAAAAACGATTGTTTTAGGATGCATGCTTTCATGGAGGTGAAAATTGATATAGCCTAGTTTTAGGCTACAATTTTTTTATTATGTATGGAAAATTGTCTTTTACAGATCAGGATACACGCTTTAACGTACGATTCTTGATTCCAAAAAAATTGAGTCTGTGTGAGTAGGTTTCTATAAACAAGTATCATAGGAGCTGCTCAAAAGCACAATGAGTATTATTATTAGTCGAACAATTCAAAGAGAAACTTCATCTTACTGCAACAAGCTATAGACTGGCAACAAATTCACTATTGTTTTCGACCACGACAACCTTTGTTTAGCTTATTAATGACTTACAGGCGGAATGTAACAATGTACAGCCTTTGGATGCTTAACGAATTTTAAAGATAAATGGTATTCTAGATTCATGTTGGTACTCTGATAATTTCTTTTTATTTTCACTGTTAGCATTTGATTTTAGTAAAATGGATATAAGCCTTTAATTTAATCAGGAGGTGAGTCATAGAAATTATAAAGACATATTACTTAAATACAGTTGTAATTACCATATCGGGCATAGACTTTAGGCTGAACCCCACTGCATTCGCGAATTAAAATAGGAAATTTAGGATTGTTCTCCTTGAGCGGCACATAAAATTTCTCCACGAAATCCCTGAAACGTAGCAAACAAGAAGAAACAAGGGAAAAGGTTCCCTATGAGATTACTGCCAATTGCTTCAAACGATAAATATGAAAATCGTTTTACAAGCGAAACGGCGCATATGAAAGTCTTCGTCATGATTGCCATGGATCAAGATACATACATCTGATATTTTGTCACAAACATTAGTGATAATGGAATGAAATAGGCGACATTCTTGTGATCTTCGTTCACAAAGGTAATTGTACCAAAAAGGTTTGCTTGATACGCATTTCCTATTTTGACTAGAATAGTTCTATTAATGCTGCCACGAAATTTACAGTGCATCTAGAACCCTGATATCCACTGTATATACTGTTATATCATTGTCTGAAACATGTTTTGAGGAATACCACTTAGTGAATAATTCAGAAAAAGGGAAAGGATAAGTGTTTTTTTTGTCGGAAGAAATTCGCAGTCAGAATTCGCCATTCTAGAAACTTACTTCGACCAGGGCTAAACAACTTCTATAGAATTACCTTACACCTTGTGAGTCCTTTCCTGTCTGGCAAAGATGCACCCGTAATTCGCGCAAAGGCGCCACGAGCTTCAAGGCCCGGGACATGCCGCTGATACTACTCTAGCTTTGATCTTCTTTCCAACCTCAGCCGATTACCTCAGCGCGATCAGAACGAACTGTTGACTTTTGTTTTTCAAGAACTTAGAGGGTTGTAGAATACATGTTTAGGGGGAAGTAAATCTCAATACAGCGGATATTAAAAACACCAACGATGCTTTTCGACCTTTAAAGGCTGTCGATAATCACAAAAAACATCGACAAGTATTGCTCACCGTGACTTATGATCATCCTAAGCAAAGTTAATATAATACTGAAACCTCTTTAAAGCATTTATCGTATTGCCGATCGTACCACGTTATTTCAACAGCACGAAATTAGCGCGCCGCTTGACCGTAACAAGATTACTTTCTAAGCATTGTGAAAATGCTTATGATTTTTCTCACCTTCGGTTTTTTGATATCACGTAAAAATGTTCAGTACAATTAACGCAGTCCTTTTTCACAATAACGCTCGCTTGTTATTTTTATAATGCTGAGACTTTTGAAACTCATCGAAATTCCCTTGTTTATTCATCATCTTTTTCGACCGCTGCTGCCGATACCACGATGGGAAATAGCGCTGCTGATGGTGTGCTCTTTGCCTATACTATCCTGAAGCGGACAATGGTCTAGCTGTCTGGTAACTATCTGGTGTGAGTGACCATGTGGTACTTTCTGTGGTACATTGTGTGGTGGAATTGTCATTATGTTGGCAACCACTTACGAAGCAGTCTTGTTGGTCGTCGCTCGCTAGGCTGCTAGCTGGCCAATGCGAGAGTGGCAGGCGAAAAGAAATAGAATCTCCGAGCTAGCGAACAGCGCCAGCATCCGCAAGTGGCACAGCTTTCGGGCTTCATCTGCGTCCAGAGATCCATCCAAAGACGACAGTGGAGCGGCGACGACGACAACCGTCTGTTCGCCTTCAGTCTACGACAAAGAGATCCGTGCCTGGCGGTGTGTCTCTGTTTTGTCTCAGTCTATCCGACTGTATCTGTTGTAGCCAGGACCAAAGTACCGCCGTATATACAGACACAGCAGTGATCATTACCACCCACCGCTGCTGCTGCACCTACTATTGCTCCAACTAGTTATTCCTTGTACTATCAGTAGCATTAGTATAATTGCAACTGCGATACAGGAATACGACGGTGTTGGCTGCGGTTTGTCCTATGCGGCCGTGATCGTCTGGCCCAAACAAAACGGCGACATCATCGCTGCTCCAGCAGTGCTGCTTACCCCAAGCAAATTTCACTGCCGCTACTGCTGTTGCTGGTACGGTAACTGTAGTCCCGAACGCGAAATTGGACGTAGAGTAAACGCTGAAACCAGCGAAAGCGCAAGAAGAGGAGAAGCAGAGAGAGTGGCGGAGAAAGACAGAAACGCAGACACATTGTAGATCCTAACAGTAGGGAGAAAGCGGCAACGACATCGGCGGCGGCCGCAGCAGCAACTCAGCTCAGCCGAATTGAAACAGCAGGAACGGCAAGACACTAGCAGAAATAAGAGCAGTCACAGGACTGCGTGCGGTGAAGTAGCAGTTGCAAATTTAGGATCTCTGCCTCGCTTCATTGCTGCGGTCAGTGTCACGGCCGCGAGTGAGGGCGACTGAAGCTGTGACGATTTCTGCAACATTGGCGGCGGCGGCAGCAGCATAAGCAATCGCGGGAATAGCAACAGCAGCTGACCTGTACTGCTTGGTATCGTTGCATTGTTTTCGTGCGTCGTTTTACTCGTGTGCTACGTACGAAAAGTGCTGCTAATCGACAACTCTGCGTGCGCCCCTTTCGCCTGCTCGTCCGTGCGGTTGTACTGGTGTCTCTCATTTCGGTGTGGATTTCCTTTAGCGTTGTCCTGTTGATTTGTGCTGAGAGACTGAGTTAAGGTGCTAATCTGGAAAGAAAGCAAGCTAAAAAAACGAAGGCCGAAGGACATTCAAAGATCAGAACCCCAGTTGGCGGCCAGCCGGGTCGATTTAGTAACGATAGCTGATCGTAGTAGTAGTTATTGACGAAATTTCAGCGCTCAATTTTTCGACTGTTTTCTCGGACCTGCGTCCACTAAATCATCGCAGAGTTTGTTCAGCTCAACACATCTACGGTCATTTGCTGCGTGCTGGTAAAGGCTTGCCAGCCAGTGCGTGTTTGTTGTGTGAGTGCGTCAGTGTGTCTACTCCGTTCTGTGAGGTTTTTCTCTCGTATATATTAACGAGTTGTTTTACGGCAAGTGGCCGGTGGGCGCGAGCCTGTTACGCCCAGTACCGCCCCCGCGATGAGCGCCCTGAAGCCTGGCAAAAAGGACAAGATGCGCATCCGTGCCTTTCCTGTAAGTATATGTATTTTAGTGTAACTATCTTTGGCTATCCTTCGATTACACTTGATTGGCCTATGTCGTCCAATCGACGACATGTATCGTATCTGATCGGGAGTTGGGTGTGCGTGTGTGAATTGGTTGTTGTGATAATTTTTTTTCCTCTTTTTTTCGGTAGAAAAACTTGTAAGTTTAAGTCGTTCGTTTGCTAGAGACTTATTTCGAGCTAGTATTGTGTAGGCATTAGTGTATATGGCGCTGTTGGCACTTAATTGACGCCTTCCATTATCCCCATTACTGCTCAATCACTCAGCTGCAGCTGCTTCCGCTATCGTTTTGATCATCGGCGTCCCATACGGTACAATTGCTATAATAGAGAAACCAGAGTGCCTGGCTACGTGTTAACTATCTCGAAGTCTAGTCAGCTAGAATGATGGCACTGAAGCTGCTGCATTTCTTGTTTAGCATAAATTCATGGTGCTTGTGGAACTACCGATTAACCAGTGCGAAGCGTGTCCAATGCAAGAAATGAGAGATAACAATAACAACACATTAATGCTACCGAAAACCACTTACGGCCGACAGACGGCTTGACTGACTTATGCTTGGCAGTTGACGGAACGAGCACTAAACTCGCGCATCACTGAAGCCGCCAGCTAGCATTATAACCACCGTCATGATGATGACAATGGCTACTTGCTTTTTCGACGCCACTAGCCATTATGAACAACAGCAGTATGAACTTAAACGTACACGTCCCTCGTGTATCATTCATTCGACCCGTCAGCTGACTGATTTCTGTATTTTTGTTGTTTAGGTTATCATAATTGTTTACGCTCGTGTTACTGTTACCGCTGTCGTTCTAGTGAATAATGCCGTGGCCGCAATTTGTCGGTTCGGCGTTCCAACGTCATTAGCGTCTCAGGTATCAAGGCTGGTAGACATTAACAGGTGAACAAAGAAACTGGGTAACCTGCCACACTCTTCCTGGATTATTCAGGTGGCTAGATCTCACATGTGTTCTACAGAAATTTGATTTTATTCAAGCTCCCAGTAGGGCTGGTGTTGTCGATGTTGTGATCGCGCAAATTCAGTCACGTTGTCAATATCCTGATTAACATTGATCATCAGCGATGGTGAGATAGATGTGGCCCGTTTTTATAATCGTCAAAAATACGTCCTTGCAGGTGCTGAGCACCTGTGTGGACGATCACTGCGACCATCCTAACCGCGCGCGTAGCACAACTGCAGCGTTCACACAGCCTGTGCATTGCTTGCGTGCTGTAACCGACAGCATGAGAGAAGGCCATGTAATATAGCAGCACCTCAAGGCTCAATTGGCTAGGGTAGATAATGTCCTTCAGCTATAGCTGTACTGATTGTACGGCCGCTATTGGGAGGCCCATTCTCACTCCCCATTCAATGGCCAAAAGTCCCAATCCCAGAATCTCTCCAGACAGAAGGTTCAGGTAAACTTTGGGGTACCCTAATATCACGCTCGTGGCAAGATGACAGTACGATAACAGCATGAAGACGACAAATCTATGGTAGACTCAAAAAATGAAATAGGGGTAAAGGAGGGTTTCAAAACTAAAAAATGAATCGTCTTCCTCTTGAGCGAGTAAGCAACCAGTCGATTCTGTACGCTTTTACAAACAAGTGTTTCGTTTGTATTTTTGAAACTCGGCTATGTGAAAATTGTTTGCATAGTCTTTTATCTACCGTTCACGTGCTTTCTTTCTTGTTAGTAGCATATATTATCTTGTCATTTCGACGTGCGTATTCAAAATAGGATTCTTTGAAACAAGAGAATAAACTGTCGTTTCTAGCAACTTGCTCCAAGTTCGCAGAACATTTCAAAGCTTTAAACTCAAACGTGACATGTTTTGACGGAATTTTGTCCAGATTCCGAAAGTGCCGCTTATTTCTGAATATGTAGATTCATTAAATGGTGTTTCGGTCCCTTATGTGATAATTTAATGTATTTTATGGATCTAAAAAATATTTGTATATTTAATGAGTAATTTCTCAGAACTGAATTGCTCGTCTAATGAACCATATTAGAGTTGTATATGTGTATTTATAGATAGCGTTGATAGCCAGCAATATCTCATAGACCATGACTGAAAGTACCGGAAATCGTTGTCAGACAATAACGCTCAATTTCGCTTATTTTTTTGTCCTGAGCATAGTTTTTGTAAAGTCTTCAAATTTCAGGGGCTATTCATAATGTGAGCCCGAGCTTACCTGTATACTCTACTTGAATATCTGACATGGTGTATATTACATTGGTATAATCTTTGCTAAGAGCTCTAAAGCACGTGATGGACTACAACTGGTCTTCAATTGTGAAACACAGTTCATAATATATTGTGTTTCCTCGTTCATGAACGGTCATTGTACACATGTGATTTCAAGCTGTTTATAATACAGCCGTTTGTTAATGCTCTCGTGAAGACCTACAAAATTTTTGTTTCAGTATAGATCACTAGCACAAGTGAGCAAAGTGTCGCCTTTTACAAACAATGAGTGAACAAACGCTCCGCCAGCTTGTCCTTCATATTGCTTGTAAACACTATACTCTAACTAATCAAATACGACACAATTGAAAATGCTAGAAGTTGAATGATTTTAGAGACTGTCCTGACACTGTCGCTTTAGTATCCTAACTTATATGTATGGTAGCTTACTTTCGTGATACCATAAAAGTAAACAATGGTGGTCGACCTTGAAATCATTGTTTAACATCATCGAAAATACCTTTCAACTTGATATTGACTCATTCACAACGCGGGTCGTTGCCAGTTCTACTGACATGGAACTTAAAAGGTTAAATTTTGATTGTGAATTGTAACTTTGAGTATCGGCTAGATACACAAAGGCATGAAAATAAAAAAGTATTTCGAACGGAAAGATGAAAAAGAAAGCTATCATTTTGTTTTCGTAGTATAGCGCAGTGGGTAACGTATTTGCCTACTAAACTTAGAGACACGTGAGATGATCTGAGTTCGAATCCGAGCGTAGATATACTTTGTTTCGTGCTAGAGGGGCCCAGTCGTCCGAAGTAATGCCTAATGGCTTAAGTGCCATGCGTAGAACACGAAAAATGTGTTCGACGTTATCCATTCTAATAATATTACTAGCCTCTTTGACAGCGGCATATATCGTTACTGGAAAATGCGTAGGGATCCTAGATTCATCTAGCGAAGCGAAAAAGCACAGAATCAGATTCGTGGTCGGTTATAGAAACCAAATTAGTGGTTAAGAGATATGACAATAATAATAATATAATAATAATAATAATAATTGTAACAAGCGAACCGAACTTTTAAACTGAGTAGCTCTTGAAAAGGGAATGCAAGTGGTGTATGGGTAAAAACTAATCTACTTTATTCCAGGATAAGTTTAGAAGAAAAAATATACTTCACTTTAGACAAGCAAGGTTCAGTGGTAAAATTTTTATTTCTCGAAGACATCGAAAATTCATCGAAGAAGAGCGCAGTACGTAAATGGTGCAAACGTTTCAATAACGGAGTTCAGAGTGTTGAAGACGAGTGAGGAGATGACTGGATGTCAGAACCCGAAGGATGGGAACGCATTGCCGTAATCCAATAGGATTTTCTAGAAAGTTTTGAGTCTAAAGGCTCTGTCGGCTAAAACTAGTATTTCACATATTACGAGTTACAGAATTCCAACTTAAATACTAGAAATGTGAAGACAAAAGAAAATGTTGGTCCTCCATAAAGTTGGAAATGCGCGAGGTTATTTTACGTGCGATTTACGAAGCATCAACTAACAAAAAGCCTGTATGGAGCATGCGGTTGTCAGGGACGTCGTATGATTCAGTTTCTACAGCCAGCCAGAAAAGGACCAGGCAAGAGAACGGTCGCTCGCCAAAAATAAGACAGCAACTTTAGTCTGCTGCTTCAAGTTTCTCAAGATACTTATGAACTATTGGCACGGCAGTCTGGTCACCTCATCGTCATGTCCCTGTAATAGCTCAGTGGATAACGTATTTGCCTGCTAGTGTTAGGGTCACGTTGCGGTCTAGGTTTGAACCCGGGCACAGACACACTTACATTTCGTTCCATACTGAACGTACAAATCGAAACATAGACCTGATTGCCATGCCTCAGTTACTTTCTGGATTGAGCGAAGAGGTATCCAATGTGCGTTTTGAAACTGTTCATTCTTCTGATTTTAATCCATGTGATTATAAAACTTGTTGTACCCAAAAACGTCCCAAAATAATATTCCACGGTCGTTTTACTTTGAGAAGCTATAGGTAAAATACACGCGAAAATGCGAATGGTGGGTAGATAAATGGCCGTCCGCAAAATACCTTTAATACGTTAAATCATTATTATAGTCCAACTGGTTCAAAAATTGAGTCCGTCTAATTCGCTTGTAACAGTATAATAATAATCCCTATAATTTTAGGAAGCAATGTACTCTGTTGCTGTTTTAACTGGTTTCGTCTGTACAGATCTTGTTTTGGATTCTGTCCTTTTACGGTAGGCACCACAATCGGCTGAAGAACAGCAGTTGTGATTGCTTCATCAAAATGTCAAACACCCGTCTGTTTCTTTATACGAGAACATATAATTGCACATGCACAGGGATACCACTTAGTTTGATAGCAGGTTTCTTTGAGGTTAACTTTAATTTTAGATGTGGATCTCAGTACATCATTAAGTTGATGTAAAAAAAAACTCAACATTTCACATTTTTCACATTTCACGAGTGTTTTATATTTAGCTATGCTAGATAAAACTTCTTAATGAAAACTAGAAATGTGAGAACAATCCGTAACTAAGCTTACCCCGCAAAACTGTGTATTTGGCCTCACTGTTTTGCCTATTCGGTTATTTTGCAAATTAATTTGAATTAATAATCGAGCTTTAAGGCTTCGCGAAGCAATTTATTTACGGTGCAAATTAGTTTACTGCAATAATAATTAAATAGACACGAATTCTTCATATTTTCTTAATATAATTTAAATGTATACTTTAAGATTGTGCTCTGTAACTTTTTATCATCTGTGTCACTGATGAAAGTGTTGATCAATCGGAATATCATGTACTTTTGAACTAAAGCAGTTTACCACCTCACTTTGCTAGCAATGCCTGCATCTTTCTTGGTGTGGCTTTCTTGTGGCTGGTGACCGCGATCGGCTCTCCTTGAGTCACTCTTGAGTGTGACTTGTGTGCGTCGGAGGAATCTGAATGGTGGGTGTGTTCAGGCTTTGCAAGTAATCGAACAATTGACGCGTGTAACCCTAATCGTGCCCCGATATTAGCTGTGAGATCGTCCTGTTTGTTGACGTTACGCGCCTGATAGGTTCGTAACAGTAAATCAAATGGTCTGTGAAGCAAGCACGAGTTACGTCAGGTGAAAGTGTTTTTCTCTCATGCGAATCGAATGATACATCCCTTAATATCTGTCACGCAAGCCAACTTACGGGAATGTTCCAAAATAACACGGAATGATACTGTAGGACAGCCTCGTACGCTCTAGAGCACTGTCTAGATTTAAAAAGCTTTTCAAGAAAAAAGCCGTATGTCATAGAAACCTGATTTCTATTTGTGAAAGACATTTCAAGCTTTACTTCATTGTTTTTCCAGCCAAATGTCTCATTTGTGTAAGTCTTCAACGTATCATGCGACATTTTACGTAAAAAGGCAGCCTTATTTTCTAACATTTTTTGCTTAAGAATATTATCAACGACATGTGCTATAATAACATTATTATCAAAGCAAATACTAAGCTGTCTTTATATTGCTGGAATACGTTGGATATAAGCGCAGCTGTTTAACTTATCTGCATCAATTTGACAAACAAAACATTTTACTAATCCTTGTAGATCTTCCGAGAAATATTTAGCGAAGATGCGATTCTCAAAAATGAAATTTAGTTTAGTGTCAATGCCGTGTAGGCTCTGGTCGAATATATACAATAAATGCGATACATATAATTAGCTTTCTGTATTATAAGGTGTTAGTCGATAATGTCAACTTTCTTTATTCTTTATGTCGTTATTGCCACCTGAAGCAGCCATTCTTATTCCCTCTTAAGTTCTTTTTCAAATTGTAGTTGATAACATGACAATATCAGTATGTGTAAGTTTTCGTAAGAGACTAGCAACTCATATTGCACTGTAGCTTTTCTGTCGGTATTTTACTCTAAATAAGATGCATCTTGTAGAGGTACAGATTATTTACAATATACTGGTAATTCATTATCATCATATTAAGCTAGACCTGTACTTCCATTTTACAAACGAAGTACATATATTTTTACCTGCTTTCGTGCATTAAGGAGGCCAAATGGTAGCGTTTATTGCACAAGCGCCTATTTATTTAAAAAGCAATGCGTGTTAAGATATATTGAACACAATTGCTTTCATTTCTTTAGTTAGCAGGTTAAAAAGCTTAGTTACGTTCACATTTCATCTTGGCATTCATACAACCTCAAATACTAATTTTTCGGTAAACAGCGCCACACTGTTCATTAAACGTTTGTCATGCCAGTAACTCGTAAATAACAGCATCTAGAGAGCGAGTCGCTTTGAATAATTATGAAGTTAGTTTTCTTGATGAAGAAGAAATGCTACACTTTTAGACACTACATCAAAAATCACTACAAAATCAGTAGCTCCGGATGAGGTTCTTAAGGCTGTGTTAAGCAATGGCTTCACGCAAAATCTTGAATTTGCATTAGCGCTTTAAGAGTAAATTAAACTCTCACAGTTATTCGCTATGTCCATAAATGTTGCAGAATTAGGCCCTACGGTAGACTACTGTGTGCTATCTTTAAGATGAACGTATTCCTAGTTGTTACTTACAACAATAAGCTAATATTTGGCTGTATGATCTACTAGGTTTAATCTTTTCACATATCATGGTACTTGACTCTACCGTAGTTGTAATGGTAATAAATTTTCATCGCTAGTATTTCAATGCGTATTTTTTTTGCTCCAGATGGCGATGGATGAGAGGTACGTGACTGAAATATGGAACCTCCTCAAGAATGCCATCCAGGAAATCCAGAAAAAGAACAATTCCGGCCTCTCATTTGAAGAGCTTTACCGTAATGCGTACACAATGGTGCTCAATAAGCACGGACAAAAATTGTACGCTGGTCTACGGGAGGTCGTTACCGACCACTTAACTCACAAAGTACGAGTCGATGTACTCAACTCGCTGAACAATAACTTCCTTCAAACATTGAACAATGCGTGGAACGAACACCAGACCAGCATGATGATGATTCGTGATATTCTCATGTATATGGACCGCGTAAGTACTCTTACAACATCTTAGAAAAATAACAACATATGATAATAACAATAGTGATGCTTTTGATATTTCGACCTCCATTTACGAACAACTTTTCGTCCTAATTTTTTGCTCACCAATATATCTTTCTCCTCCATTTTTTAATTCTTTTTTTGATTACTCCATAGGTTTACGTGGCACAGTACAATGAAGAAAATGTATACAACCTTGGCCTAATAATTTTCCGAGATCAGGTCGTACGGTACGGTTGTATCCGAGATAGACTCCGTGAGACGCTGCTACAGATGGTCATGAAGGAACGTCGAGGTGAGGTTGTCGATCGGTCGGCTATTAAGAACGCCTGCCAAATGCTGGTTATTCTGGGCATTCAAAATCGCACGGTCTATGAAGAGGATTTTGAGCGGCCGTTTTTACAGCAGAGTACAGAATTCTATCGAAGCGAAAGCCAGCGCTTTCTAGCTGATAACAGTGCGTCTTCATACGTTGCCAAGGTCGAACAGCGCATCAATGAAGAGAGCCAACGCGCCAAACACTATCTCGACGAAGGCACGGAGGAGGCTATCGTTAAGGTGGTCGAACACGAGCTGATCACAGTCCACATGAAAACGGTCCTCGAGATGGAGAACTCTGGTGTGGTCCATATGCTCAAAAATCAGAAGGTAGAAGACCTCAATCGCATGTACCTCCTTTTTGCGCGAGTACCGGAAGGACTAAAGTGTTTGGTCGAGCGGGTGTCTGCCTATTTGCGTGAACAGGGCCGGGCATTGGTCACTGACGATGCAAAAGGTGATGCATTGAGTTTCGTTCAAAGCCTGCTCGACCTCAAGGACAAGATGGACCTGTTCCTCATCAAGTCATTTAACAATGAGCGCATATTTAAGCATATGATTGCCAGCGACTTCGAAAGCTTCCTAAATCTCAATAAGAAGTCACCGGAGTACTTGTCGTTGTTTATCGACGATAAGCTCAAGAAAGGTGTCAAAGGCATGACAGAACAGGACATTGAAACTGTTCTTGATAAAACGATGGTATTATTCCGCTATCTACAGGAGAAGGATATGTTCGAGCGTTATTACAAGCAGCATCTTGCCAAGCGTTTGCTGCTCAACAAAAGTGTATCGGATGATGTGGAGAAAAATATGATCTCAAAGCTTAAGACGGAGTGCGGTTGCCAATTTACTTCAAAACTTGAAGGCATGTTCAAAGACATCTCGTTGTCAAATACCATGCACGAGGAGTTCCGACGACACGTTACCGACACGGCAGCTCCATTACTCGGAGTCGATCTCGGGGTTCGTGTCCTTACAACTGGTTTCTGGCCGACGCAGACCCTCAGTTCGAAGTGCAACATCCCTTGCTCAGCCATGCAAGCGTTCGAGGCGTTTAAGAAATTCTATTTGAATAAGCATAATGGACGCCAGCTCACATTACAGCCGCAACTAGGTTCCGCCGACTTGAATGCGACCTTCTACGGCCTTCGAAAGGAGGACGGTGACGAATGTCCACCAGAGGTCGCCGCTGGTGGTAAGTATAGACAAGTAGACGAAAGTGTAATAGACACATCATTGGTTCTCTTTATGTAGGGAATATATAGGAGCTATCTGATGGGCATTGCACAGCGCATATAACATGTGTTATACACTGTATTGCTAACACATAGACTTGAACAAATGAGAAGAATCCTTTCTTCGAAATAATACGTTTTACGTACTTATCAACTTGAGAAAACGATCGTTTGTTTTCAGCGCGAACCTCTTTCCGCAAGCACATTCTGTCGGTTAGCACGTATCAGATGTGCATTCTAATGCTGTTTAACAAAAAGGACAACTTCACCTTTGAAGAGATCAAACAGGAGACAGACATCGCTGAGAAGGATTTAGTGAGAAGCTTGCAATCGTTGTCGCTAGGCAAGCCGACACAGCGTATTCTTCTTAAAAACCCAAAGAACAAAGAATTCGGTACGTCACAATTTTTTGAACATATATCCTTTGTTTTAATTGATTTTTCTCTTTTTGCCGCGTGTGGTATCAAAGGTAGCACATTTTATGGGTTCTAGCCGAAAATTAGAAATATTTTTCTCGAACTTAGGTACATTCTAGCATATGCATATATAACATGAAACTCCATTACCGAAAACATGAAACGTAGTTAGTTGAGACTGTGGTACACAACTGTGTGTGTAAGAGTTGTCGTGCAAATCGAATACTTTTTTGTATCATCTTATGATTACTCATTATCTTGTCTCTCATTTATTCGTAGTTATTTTTGAGGCCCAATTATCCCAGTATTAACTCATATTTCGTGTAGCGAGTTAAAAGGATGTTTTTAAATTTGTCTGTTTCCGGCGGTCTTCTATACAAACAGCTCCAACGGATGAGTTATCTGTCAATGACCAGTTCGTATCGAAGCTGTTTCGAGTGAAGATCCAAGCGGTCACTGCTCGAGGAGAAAGTGAACCTGAGCGTAATGAGACACAACGCAAAGTCGACGACGACCGCAAATATGAGATCGAGGCGGCAATCGTACGTATAATGAAGGCTCGTAAGACTATGAACCACGCCGTGCTTGTTGCCGAAGTGACTGACCAGCTGAAGTCGCGCTTTCAACCATCACCTTCACTGATCAAGAAACGTATTGAAGGGCTCATTGAGCGCGAATACTTGCAACGATCACCAGAAGACAGGTACTGTTTTGGTTTGCTATTGTCTTAGGTAATTTAATTACCGCAACGACTTTTGTATGGTTTTTCCTAAGTTGGAAGTCAGGTAGTCACACGCCGTGTCGCAACTGGGAAAAACACCAATATTTGGGTGAAAATCAGCAAGTATTTTCTAGTACCTAGTACTGAGATTTTTGTTGTTGCATTATGTTAGCTCGTGCACGTCTAAGAGTTTTTGTAACGTTTTTGTAGTAGAAACCCGTTGGGTAAAGCTGTGCCTTATTCAAGGTAGCGATTGTGTGAAATCAACAACAATACGTGTATCTAAATATCCTTGAGACACTTGTATCCGATGTTGTTAACAGCGTTGCTCTCTAGCGTTGTATCGTCATTCGTTTATGCACGCTCGTTTTTGCCTCCCTACTCTAGGACCAGGTATACGTACTTCACGGAGGGCGAGTCGGGTATACCGACAGCTACACTTTCAGGTGGCCGTGTCCCTTCTTCCGGGACCCGGCTAGGGGTGACTAATAGGGTGACACGTTTGTTTCGTCGGCATACGGCAGGGCAACGCCACGAAGCGCGCGGCGACGAGTCAGAGCTTATGAATCAAGAGTCAGTGGATTAAAAGGGTACATGGTGGACACCTTGGTTTTGCCAACATCAGAGGCAGCGATAGGTGTCCCATGATGTCGTTATTGACAGTTGGAGCGCTTCTTTGCAATCAAGGCCGGATACTATTGGCACTGTTGAATGAACGGAAGGAAGCCTCAATTTGATAAAGTGAAAGTATAATGCGGAAGATACGCACTGGCGGGATCTCACAATAAACTGGACTAAGTGAAAGACAAGAGGAACGTAAGAAATTAAATGACGAAATAAATAAATTGTACAATGTCATATGTGACTTTAATGGAACGACTGATGAAACGGCTGGTCAATCACTATTTATATAAAGAGATATTTGGAACTAAAACTGAATACGGTATAAGTACAGTAACCAAAGTCATAGCTTGAGCTCTGTGATAATTGTCTGGTTCCCCCGATATTCTCAAAATCGTTCAGCGGTAGAAATTATTTTTAGCGGTCAAAGCCCTTAACATTTAAAAACTTAATTGTTTTGAAGGCGATTTATGGCATCAGAATCTGCGTTGAATTCCTGGAATTCTGAATCCCTGAATTCTGCGTCATCCTGGAATAATTTCACTAGTTGGGAAATTCATATTAAAACATAGTTTAGAGACGAAAGATACATGTAGCTTATAAATAAAGCTACATGTATCCTTTGTTCTAATCAAGCAGTTTTTTGATAGATGTTTTAACTACTGAAAAGGGGTTTATAGTACCGAGTTGTCTACGCCAACTCGGTAAGTGGCGTTAGTACAGCCCAACTGTCCTGATATTTATTCTAAAGACGCGTACTTGCAGTTGATATTATTACAACTACACTGTGCATATGTTATGACAGATTTTGGGTCATGTCGAACTCACATTAATTCTAACGGTGTTATTTCTATTTGCTTCTGTACCTTGGTTGTCCTCTTACAGAAAACTGTATATGTACGTAGCATAGAGGTGTATGCAATTATAAATATTGAAGAGCCGATGAATGGAGTATCTATCGTTTGTGGCAGAAGGAGCAGCCGCCATGTAGAAGTGATGCCTGCGAGCCACAAAACCGGTCGTGACTAAGGCAACCCAATGATACAACAACAGCATCTACGAAAGCATCGAGAAAATTGTAACACCTAATACAAACATAGGGATAATGCGAAGGGCGCAACATGCCCTTAGGGCAGCAGTGAGCAACTGGGTTATGATTAAGAGTAAGACATTACATTTCGAACCGTAACAACAAGAACAAAAAAGTAAGTCAACCGCTGGAAACAATTAAGCAGCTTCAACGATTAAGGGGGCATTTACTATAAGAAAAAGCAAACAAGAAAGCTACAGGAAAATTAACGTCGTACTTGGGAGACACGTATTTCTGACATGACTTGAACTACCAATCCGTTTTTATTGTGACAGCTGTCAAAAAAGGCTATGCGTAAGTGCTAAATAACGTCCAGTGACAATAGCTACATACATGGACTTGCGGAGCATTAACTTTATAATCTTGTGACGTTTCGATAAAAAGAAATTTTAAGGGAAACCTCGAGCTTCTAGTGGAGACACGAAAGGAAATACGTTTTAGGCCGATATACCATGGATGCGCCTAGCCAAGACCGAAACTGGCGTAGGATACACTAAATACATGGAAAAATGAAAGCAAAGACAGAACAACACAGCTTGCTTGTGATTTGCAAGATAATTGCAGACGAAAGCTGTAGGTTGAAAACAAGCGGCAAAGATCGTAGCGACAAAGTGAAGAACATAACAAAACATTATGATTCATAGTTACAAACAACGGAAAAAATCACACAAAGGAAAATCACACACGATGAGAGGTAAACTAATTGACAAGTCGGGTGTGAGCTTCTGCTTGGGAGAAGGTAAAAAACTTTTGGGAGATTTTGCTGCGGCCTTGCTTGAAAAATGCAAGAATAAAGAGAACACACACA
>NW_019215110.1:0-26907 GCF_002532875.2 Varroa jacobsoni | reverse complement strand
CAAAGCTTTATTTCTCCATTCATGTAGCTTTTCACCCGTCGTTACTCATCGTGCCGGATACAATTCAATATAATGAGCTACCTTAAAAATAAAGGAAGAAAAGACGGTATGAATCCATGAAACCTGGAAAGAAGATACTTTTTCAGTTGTTTCTGGTAATTCATTGCTTATTCATCACCGCCGTCCATAATACGCGCGCCACAGAGAAAGGTGTTCTTACTCATGCCTGACTGACAGAACAGGTCTCTCCGAGAGACATTTCAACAGCCGAATCATCTCCCATTAGCACCGATGGGATGGAACCCACTCCAATGAGCTGTGATACAAAGAGCCGGTGGTGAGGAATTAATGTGGAGAGTTTATTTTTTTATCCAACGTGAACCAATATTGAGATCTTGCTGCATAGTTAGTGCGCGCTTGCTCCATTGTAACCGTATCCGCCGTATGGCCACACCGCAATTGACGTAGTAGTTCTTGAAAACGCGATCATGGTCCGTCTAATAACAAATCAGCTATGAAGGGATATTTGCTTGTCTTTTAGCTACCAGAGTTACAATTCTATATACGACGTCTGCAGAGTTCAATGTCCACGCATTTAAAGTCAATTACCTCAATCGTGCCATCACCGATCTTTCAAACAGTCTCCAAGACACACAGAGCATCGGCGACACTATGGCGCGAAACAGCAGAAAAAGCCACTAACAGGTAATAATAGGGGCTGTGACGTAGGGCATAAAAGTATGGACAGATATCTTTGAGTTTTTATGCAGTGCGGCGTCAGGAACAGTAGAAGAAAATAACAGGCCTCATCGCTGAGATAGGCCGCTTAAAATGGCGTCTAATGGTTGTTCGGTTGAAAAAATTAAGACTGTATTGCTTTTGTCTTTTTTCTTCGAATATTGGAAAGTTTGTATCAATCATACCCGTGACATGTTACATTCGATTCTGTATAGCACCACTGATGAAAACCATGTAGTTACGGCAATAGTAGAAAAACTGCACGAGGCGTGTGACCACGGGAAAGCTGTGCGAATGCAAAAACGACTAGAAGGGAGTGACTTCTGCTCGATATTTATCCTACAGGGAGAATTGTAGGATTCGCTTGGCTTGTTCTCGAAGCCCAAGTGTGAAGGAGGTATTCAATGAAATATATTGTCCTTTTGAGTTCGTTGGTAGAGGAAAATTTAAGGGGCTAAATAGGCATTGCGATTGTGGGCCGTATGTTGGATTGGAGATTCATTCTAATATTGTACAGTAGATATGATGTTTTAAACGAAATTTATTTACATAAAAAAAACTTTTCCGTTCTATATCAAAGTGTATAAAAGTTGTAGTTATTAACAAGTTTCTTAATTCGTCAACAAAATAAATTTTGTATGAAACAAACACGATGAAACTTTTGGAGTCAGCTAAATTTTCGATGCTATGGACAGCAAGGTCTGAATAGATATTGATCTAAGATTTCTACAATGTAGATGGGCTCAATAGGGCCGTGGATTCGAGCATGGGCCGCTTATAATCTGCATAAGAAATTATTAGCTGAGTTCACGTTACAGGAGGATTTCAAAAGAGACACCCTGCGTATTAACTATATGAACGTCTATGATAGAAAACGAAAATGGCTTCTAGGTCTATAATTCAAATAACATATCTGTGAATAAAGTACTATTTTGCATACGTTGGAACAATACTTGCTTCTACTAGCTAACTTACGCAGCTTCGATATTAGCATGTTAACACTGTAAAATAACGGTAATTACCGAATGCAAAAAATGATCAGTTTAATTTTTTATCGCTTGTTTTTTCATTTCAGTCCCCTAGGCGCCGTGACCTTTGCAGTTGTATCGGGTTGCGCCGGAATTACCACCCTCTACCTAGGGTGCGGCGCATGGACCGCAGGCCTTGGCGCCCTTAACCTGTTTCTATACACGTCAATGTACACACCACTCAAGCGAAGGCATATTGTCAACACGTGGGTGGGAAGTGTTGTTGGAGCAATCCCTCCGGTAATGGGATGGACAGCTGCTACAGGGACGCTGGATGCAGGTGCGTAGTGGACCTCGATATTAATAACTATAGTAAACGCCATAGCGGCCGCCGCATAGTTCAGCCGCTAACTTAGGGGGGACATTTCGACCGTCAAGCTTGAACAAGTAAGCAGTAAGTTGAGCCAGTATTTCAGAACATGGGCTGTAGTACTGATGTCGATTTATCGGGCATAAATATTGTTTACCATTAATTGTTAATTTCAAGCTTATGAGCTTGAAGCTCGGTGAAGGCATATGGTATACCGGGATTCCATTTGGGGGGTGGAACTAAATATGACAGACGAAAGATACATTATTGATATCATTCTACTGATGTGGTAAGTTGTTGTTGCTGCTACATATAAAACTGATTTTTTAGCATATTACATTATATATGTAATGTTAATCTGGTTGCGATTTGCAAAAATGCTGTTTCATGGGTTGTAACAAATGCTCATTTGTGTCTTAAATATTCTTTTAAGAAAGCTATCGTCTGAAGGCGAAAGGCTCTGGCGGATAAATTACACCGCTCAATAATTGATACGAGACTTCTCAACATTTGAACGATATTTGACAATAATTGAAACGAGGTCTGTTGTCAGCTTTGTTGTCCTAAACGTCCTAGCAGAGCATGCGGTATGACTTGTGCCTTTCCTGTCGAAGACAGAAAAAGCACCGGAAACTTTGTAGTGTTTCAAATTTGGCGGTTTACTTGTGTTACCATAGCGATTGTGTACAATTATTACTGTACGAGAATGCCTATGAGTCAGGGAATGGTCAGAAAATCTTAAATATGTTAATTGAAAAGCGCCTTATCGTTTTCGCGGGAAGCCTGTTTAATGACAGATCTTTAATAAAAGCGGGCAAGACGAACATTGCACAAAATGTACTAGTGGCCTTTATATATATATTGTTGTTTTGAAATGTGACAAGCCCGTGACTCAAAGCTTCTATCGTTTATCTAGATTGTACTGGACGAGGCTGTTAATCAGAACAGACCCGAATCTTCTTTTGATAAATACGTCTCGTATTATTTGCTCAACGTGTAAAGGAAATGAAGGGAAACCGTAGTGAAAATGAATCGTCAATGGAACCGAATCGTCTATCTGTAAGCACACCTACAGAGTCTTGTAAGTGAGGGAGTAATCGTAAAAATTATAGCTGCTATCAAAAATGCGAACGCGTAAGAGTCATGCGCACGAGAATGCCATTTCGTCGACAGCTCACTGGTGAACTGCCGCGCGAGCTTGTGGAAGGATCAAAAAATGTACCTTGAGGCGCTATTCATGGAAAAAGGTGTTAGTAACGTACTGATAGACGAGTAAATAGGTCGCTCTTTATCGCCTGTTTACGGATGGCTATTCAACTAAAACATGCATCACCTCTGCTACCGTGTGATGTGTATTGACGAATAAATATTGAAAACTAGGAGAACCTTTTAATTTTTTTTTAATTAATTAATTTTTTTTTTGGAATTTAACCATAATATCAAGTATTACCATAAAGTCGATTTTGTGCACTTTTTATACATAGTCACGTAGTATTGTCGCCCAACAGATGTTAAGAAATGATGAAAATTTTCCCTACCCTTTTCCAATCATTCTTACGACATGACGCACCAACAATCGTATCCCATCCCATTCCCCGTGTCAGCAGCAGCAGCAGCAGTAGTCTTTGTCTGTTGCTAGCAGCGAAAAAGTCATGGCATATGGCTGACAGACTTTGCATAACAGCAAAAATCTTTCTTGAAAGCCCTATCATTTGCCACCATTAAACAACTTTTACTGCCTGCTCTCACTCAGTCACGGCTGGACAGCAGTTGTCGTGTTGTCGTTGTTATTATTGCTTGTGTTGATATAAACCCGCGCAAGCGGCCATGTTCCCAACAAACAACAGCAGCCATTCTCAACACGTTTCGCGCTTACTGCCGTTTTCTGTGGAGTCGGCTGAGGGAGTTTATCATGGCGCCGGTGTCGAACCAGCGGCGAATAGCAAACAAGCCCGCCCCGTTAACGTGGGACGATGAAGGATGTCTGCCGCGATGAAACAACAATAACAACAATGGCAGCGGCAGCAGCGTCAATGGGCAAAGTAACAACAGCCGAAGCTTTGCGTTTCCTCTGTCGTTTCGCTAGATCTACTGATGTGTTCGGCGTTGTCGACTTGTTCTAGTGGTGACCAAAGAATCTGGTTTGTTCTTCCAGTCGGGATGGGTTTACACGATTAGTCAGGGTATGTTGGCAATCTGGGAATAGTTTTCTGCAATGAATGCTACGCAAGCAATGGCTATAGTAATGGGTGTACTGTCACGCTTTGGTATGTCCGTTCGCTGATCATTCAATGCAACGAGTTCGACGAATATTAAAAGACTGAGTAAGATCCGGGTATCATTGACAGCTTATCTGGATCATGCTAAAGTGTCATGGTTTCCATTAATGTCAGTACCTGTATGCGCAGAGTGTTTTACAACACACGGGACAAGTAATAAAGCAATTTAATGTCTGATACAGCCAACGTAGCATAAAAGCACAGCAATATTTTTATTACTTGTTGGGCTCTAGCTTATTTAATATAAAAACAAAACAAACAACTATTTGAACTGCATCATCCTTTGAGTAATGTTCAGGTATCTGCGATGACAAGCCCGAATGCTTCATGCATTCTCTAAACGGCCCGATAGACAACAGGGTAGCCTGGCAACCTTAAGGCCAGTTACAGCAGAAGCTTCGGTCTTTGTCTATGACAAAACTTGCCCACATGCATATCCATCGAACGACGCTTCGGCGATACTGACCGACTAGGGCTACTTTCGCCCCGTGCAAGCGACGCGTCCCTCGGCGAGCGCAGCTCCAGAGTAGCGTTAGGGCAACGTTGAAGCGTCAATGCAGTCAGTGTGTTCAGCGCAAGCGACGTATCGTGAGATGACGCGGCTGTGACCGCCTCGGCGCACCGCTAATGGCATTGCTAGTTAGTGAGCAAGGGTACGTAGGCAACTACAGCAGCAGCAACAGCCATTACAAGCCAGAGGGTGGAGTTTCGCAGAGACTGAAAGGGACTCTGTAGCGCTCGGAAAGAAGGAGCCGGTGAACTCGCTGACGGAGGAGCAAGAGCAGGCGTCGCTGCCGCTGGCCGATAAAACTTGGCCGTTGTGACTACGCTTGCTGCTGGGTATAACGCACTAGTGTTGGGCACTAGCTTCTGTAGCTGGATGGCTAGCTAGAGCGTAAACGCTGTTAGCGCGTACCGAAGCCAGCGGAATCGTCTCGAATAGCTACGATAGTGAGTGGCGGACGTTTGCGTATCGACAAAGATTGCAAGCGTCAGGAATTGATGGCTGGTCTGCTTGAGATTCAGTCGGAAATTCGAGTGTGAATGAAGGCTTGGAAGCACCTGGCCTTTCGCGCGAACAAGTCTTGCTCAGGAAACGTATGTAAGATGCCGAAGCTGCGAATCGCGAATTGCGAGCCATCCTACCCCTTACCATCATTAGTTCCGAATGATTAAGGGTTCTGAAGTTTTTTTAGAATGGAACAAATAGATCGAGCATAAAATAGCGCACGATGAACGTAGTAACGCTCTCAATATGAATGCGAACGAATGTAAGGATTCTTTCGAGCTTTCATCGATTGATCAGCGCGGAACGCTGGCAATATGATGCAAGACCTTGTTTGATCGTAGCACGGACCTGAAAAAGTCCTCTCTAAATTTTAAAATTCAGACTGCGGAAAGCTTTGAACAAAGGAAAAGCTTTGAATGAGATTGCGCCCTATTGCCTTAAGATTCGTAGATCAATATGCGGACCGCTACACACTACGTTCCGAGATGGACACAGGATAAGCGGGTCTTCGTCTGCAATGCGTTTTCTGATGGCTGTTCTCTCGTTATTTATTCTTCTGGATTAAACCATTGGCCTGAGCGTATCCCCTCAACGCATTCGAAATGACAAAAAATCCTCTGATTTTGTGGTCCATTGTGAGTGTGTAAAAGAACGTGCAGCTCTAGCTAAAAGAAACACTTCTTGAGTGGTCTATGAATTAACAAATGACCCTACGAAGTTTCCATAATCTATACAGTATGTTCTTTCAATGACAACTCTTTAACGAAGATCGTTCTTCAAGTAAAATGTATGTTTCTGCTGAAGTGTACACAAAAGCTGGTCTGTATTAGCGGCATCGAGCATGTTCTGTGACCCTAGTTCAATTAGTCATGTTTGAATGAACCTTGTGCGTCTTCGCGATTTTCGCTTATTTGGGGATGTGAGACTGTTGATCGAAGTAGATGACTCGCTGTGATGCTCTATGGGTAGCGAGATTGTGACGATCTTTGCCGAAGATAAAAAGGAAAATATTTCGAGGTCCCTCTGACTTGGCAGTGAGGTTAGCTGGTTGATATCTCAATCCTAGTTCAATCGGCGACCTTGGCTGCCCGGCGGAACCCTCAGAATCGCCCTGTGTATTTGCGTCCTGATGGCAACAGCTGTATCGTTAACCACTGACATCCACTTAACAGGGAAGTAGTAGTTACCTATGATCACCTTTGCAAAGTGTTAGATAGTGGTGTAGAATCTCGATAGAACTGGGAAACGAAACATTTCTAATGGTTTTCTTAGCCCACCGTCGTTATCAGTAAAGTTTTGTTCCTTATTCTCCACTTTGAGAATAAATTTTTGTCTGGACATCAACAATGATTCTTTTCAGGAATACTCCTACGCAACTTTCAATTGTATACACAACTTTCCTTGAAGCACTCGACCACTCGACAGTTATTACACAGTACGATTAACTGTCAAACATAGTGATATCATAGGTTATTATTATTACTATTGCCAATATTTTGGTTTAATTCTAATGGTCAGTGGGGTATTTTATGGGTTTGCGATTGTTTTAACAATCTAGTGACGTGTTTCGCTGCAATCACAGCGAAAAGCTTAAGCCAAAAAGAAAGTTGGAATACGATAAGTGAGAAACTTACATCTGGGTATAAACATGCCTCGGTGCGATCTGATAGTCTGTAATTCAAGTAGTTTTTGCTTTCCGAGTAGTACTTAATAATAGGTTCAAACGACTTGTTCCGTCGAGGGGTATTTGATGCAAAAAAGTGGTAACAAATTGAGGTGTGGCTATGCCCAGGTTCAAACCTAGATCACAATATGTTCCTAGGATTAGCAGACAAATAGGCTGTGCCTACTAATTTATCACGGGGACACGTACTGCAACCTATTACACCTTGAGCTCCCCGTCAAAAACTCAAGCAAATTCGTTTCCTTGATTGTCATCTATTAGATGATACCTGGAACGGTGGAACGATGCTCTGCTGTCCTGCCTATCTGTTAACTTAAGCAATTTTTGTAAGCATCAAGCTCTTATACACACACAGATATACAGACGTATAAATATAATGAAGTGTGTTTGCGTGCTTGGTCAGGTAAACAGATAATTGCATTGACTTCAATTGCAATTAATATTGTTGATGAAACGGCGTGCCGCACCAGCAGCGATTACATAAGCTTACCGCTTTGACTGCTTCCTCCGAGGAGTCGCAGTGCCCCTACGTGAGACTTCGCACCAACTACTACAGTGCGTGCTCATAGTTCCTCTTGTTATTAAGGCTGGCATACTACAGACAGCCATCACTGATCTGACGATGTTGCATTCGCATCACTGGATGCCCCCTTATTGCTGTTACTCTTTATCAGATCGATTATTTTCCTGCCTTTATTAGCCTATACAGTGGACGGAGAATAACTTAATGATGGCTTGACTAGTTGAGCAAAAAACAACTGTGATACATAGTGCATTCACTAGAAAAATCGCTATGGAAAAATTGTCCCTGAGGGCTGAAAAACATACGACGGGAAAGCAATTCGGTTGCATGTGTTGTTCTCGATACTGCGGTACAGTACAACCAACCATATAACCATATTTTGACATGAGTAATACTTACCATATGACTAACCTATCACTACATCTACCATCTAACCTATATTATAACTAAAATGCCTCAACGTACGAACACAACCATTGCTCGTTAAATCATTTTAACTCTTTCTTTTAGGTCTTTAACGGAACTCTCTTGTTGTGAAAATTGTGTGACTTTTGAGCCGCAGCTAGTTCTTTTACAAATTCATATTTCCAGAATTTTTTCAGGTTTTTCTAAGCTTAGTGCAGTATTAGGCTTATCGTGCAGTTGTCCGTTGTGCTACCGACGGTTGCTTCTATCTATGCCTGGCAAATGTTGTCCTGCACGGGTTATCGTCAGTTTAGGAGCGTATCGAGGAAAAACTCAACAAAGTCAGCACCGGCGGTGGTTACGGCCAGCCTCCTATGGTAGCCAGCTATACGCTAACAGAAACAGTATAGCTCGATCCTCGGCACTATTACTACCAGAACAATAACTGCAACATTATATTTGTACAACTTTTACTGCGGTGACAGTTTATTACGTAAGCAGTCTCCGCTGGTGATCGGTGACGACTGCTATGCGTGACGAAGCATTATGCAATAAAACTTGTTTCTTATTCGCACACATACATACAAATACTGGATTGTTATCTGGACTTAAAATGGGACCACAAATGCAAATAGAAGACCTCGAAACAGTGAAAGGGAAGCAGGCCCTGCCGAGAGGGTGGCTCTGACGTCATAAGCAGCAGTAGAAGTTACCACAGTGGCGGCGCCAGCTTCAGTAGCAGCCCTAGCCGCAGATTCAGGTACGTGCACACGGTTACGGCAGCAGACACGACGTAAAAGGATATTTATGTGATGTAAACATCGGGGAATTTGAGTCTGCTAACGCGGCTGTTGCTAGCGCTGTTGACTTTGTCTGCGCCCATGTTGGAAACCGTACGCGTTCATCGTCGGCGTCGTTCACGTTTTATGACGATTGTGTCCGAGTGAGCGATTGAAGATGCTCCTGTGATGGCTGATGATGCCCTTGTCACGGTCACTAGCACGTAAACTAGTCTTCAGACTAATTTTTCCGCTACACTGTCATAAATTAATGCCATTAAAATGAGTGCAAAAAACGTTCATACACAAGATCTGTACTACCCTTTTCCTTGGTACCAACCAAAATTCTCTGTCCGTAAACACTACGCCGTGCAATTTCCGAGAGCTAACTTCACTTCTCTGAAGTATCGTTCTTAAGGCCACGGTGGCGATGCAGTTACTAGTCGATGCATCCGCCTTAAAAGAGCTTTGCTTCGTTGTACGCTAAAGCCAGCAAGGCGAACTACCGATGATGACTACTAAAGAAATCGGTAGTGACCTTATCATTCCAATTTTCTAATATCCAAAAACTTCGCTTTCTGACGATGCCTACTGATCTACCAGTAATGTTTCGACCGGGGATGCTTTGCCGCAGAAAATTTGCCAAGCAATATTCGCCCTTCCTGCATATAGCCGGAATAACGATGCCAGCATACGAGAATTCACCATGTACATGGTCGTTATGTTATTTGTAGGAAGTTCATAGGTTGATTCGTCAGCATCGCGATTCGAAAGCTAGTACATTTACAATGCGAATGTGTGTGAAACAAAACGGCTATTAAGCCCAACAAAAGCTTAGTAAGGCCATGGGGGTATGGGGTTGAAGATAAAGCCCTTGTTGTCATGTGGGATGCCTGGAAAGTGTCTCCTTAACGAAACTGAGACATAACAGCATATATAGTAAAAAATAATAGTATTCATCATTTGAACAGACAATAAATGTACAATTTCATGGTTAGGACTAACTAAAAAAAAGACGAGACAAACGAATAAAGGTTCCATACTTATTATGCATGCTCAGCTCAATGAGTCCAGATTGCGCTGTTGGCTGTCCGCTAAGCAAAGCAATTTTCAGACAAACTATAATGGAAAAGTATAGACAGTAATTTATTGCCTATGCTAATTTTTGAAGCAATTGGCAATTCTACCACGTTTAGTTTTACCTAACTTCTAACGCCGACGATATATGTCCTTGAAATGCTTTCTACTGCCAGTAAGTTACTTGTCAAGAACAGAGGTAAATATTTGCCTCGACGCCGACTAGCTCTTTCAATCAATTTTAGGCTTCAGCGATTCTGGTACGAACTAATTACATCAATATTAATAGACTGCTTTCAGGTCATGAAAATGCAGGCAAATTCCGCGTTGTCGATTGGGATCGGCTAATCTCTGATATTCTGTTTATTAGTGTGATATTCCATAAGTTTTTTACGAAAATGTTCTTCCTTATTGATTCAGTATTTTCAGCTTTTACGGCAGTCCTCAATAATCTGTGAGAGGGCCAAATGGTTTCTACTATTCGAATGATCTTCATCACTATATAGGTGCTTTCCGTGGCTAATTTTGTCTTAGCGCACCCACATGCACACACAAACATATATATGATATGTCCGTCATATGCTCAATATATATACGAAGGACGTATCGGCCATATAGAGACACATAAAGAACTGCATGCCATTGTTGGAATTTTAATGGATCACAAGTCCATCCTCAAGTAGAGGACGGCTATAAAACGGCGTAAATGGTACTGTTTAAATATACCGCTAAATTATTTGGTCACTGCTTTTGAAATCGTCAACTCAAACCATGCGACTGCAGTTCCTTTCTAAGCGGCGAGACATTTTCGGCGACCTTTCATCGCATTATAATGTCGCTACGTCGTTGTATTGGTCGTAATCTGCCTTGTTAAGTCGGGGTAAGACGTTGTTTTTGCGCCAGTTTTTTACCTGTCGATTTTGCTATAACCTTGATAATAGGTTAGATTGGTGGTTAAAGCCTAGGCGAGCTGATCGTAGCTAGCCTGTCCAGTGTTTCATGCCACTCCTATTTATCGAACCGTATCTTTGCTGCGGTAGGCAGTAAAATGGACGCCAATTAATCCCTACCAAATCCCTTGACCACTCTACCGTTGGTTTCCTTCTGTAGGTCAGTGGCGACCTTTCAGTGTGTTTCTCTTAGCCTAGCATCTGCTGCTAGTGTCAGTGCCTTAATTTACGACTGGCATTTCCTATGCTAGGCACCACAGTAAGAATAACGTGTATTTATTACAACACAAAGTCATCGTGAACGCCGTTCGCGTTAGTGCCTATTTACGATTGTGACATTGACATGACACTCTCTAATAGGCATAGATTGGCTTGTTTTCGTTGTTTGCAAAGACGGTAATATTGTTATTATCGAAGTGACTATACATAGCATTTTCATCTAAAACTAAATAAGTTTCAATTCGTTTCGGGTGGAAAAATAGACGGTCTGGTTTCAAAGCCAACTGATTTTAGATGATTATGGTATATCAACATATCACTTCCGCATGTAAGTTCGTTTGTACAAGAAAATTTCCTTTAAGTACTGTAACTATGTTAATGTGAGCAACTTATCATTTAAAAATCTATCATGTTTTCCCTTGAAACACTCGTATTCGACACTAAAAAGCTCAATGCGTCTCTGCAGTCTTTAAGCGTTTACACATGCATGTACATATACATTTTAACCTTTCTCTCAATGGGAATAGATTTACTAGCACAGTAATGGGACGTTTTACGTGGGTCCCACTTGAAACGTATTTCAAAATGCATTATTAAAATATGTATTATTAGAAGTCCCGCGATGTCCATAAAGGTATAGATGGCCTCATCCAGACTATCATTTTCTCTCATATAGCTTTCTTGCTTAGGCCGTATGTAATATCTCAGCCTTCGAGACTGTTATAATGAAGTCTGATTATGCAGCCAATGAACAACATCCAAGCTAACAAATGATTCCATTTAGAGCCTTCCTAGTTGAAGCTGCTTTCGGACTAGGTGCTGATATATTGCCAGGCGACTATTTCATAAGAATCAGATCTCTGTAGTCGAAAAGTGAATTTACATAGGGGCAAAAAGCAAGCGTTACCACAGTGATAAGTCGTTCCGCGTAATCGGAAAGCTACGCGCGAGCTAACTATTATTATCTAATGCTAACATAGCGAAATGGTCCACTTCATACAACAGATAAATTTTCTTACATCAAAAATATAAAATTGTAGAGCTGAATCCTATTCTGTTGCCTAGCTTGACTAACAAAACTTCGACAAAAAAAAAACCGACAAATCAAATGCTACATAACAAATAGATTTTTCTGTTGAGAGGGGCTCCCATCTGAATGACTATTTATGAGCGCTCGCGAGCAACGTTGAAGATGATATAAGATACAATGTCCGTGTAACGGGACGGCTTGCGCGACAAACGAAACACAAGCTGGCAACACCTATTCATGGCTAGGCTGCCTTAGAACTTCGCCAGGTAACACGCATGTTCTCGTTATATCAGCGGCGTTCGTTGGTTTAAAATCGGACCCCGTCATGGAGTTGATCTACACGAAGAGAAATGAACGTGAAACAGGATCAATGATGAGAAAGGATAGCTTTGGTGTGGGGAAAACCGAAAAGTGTTGAAGCGTCTCTAGGGCTGAAATGAATGCGCTTAATGTTGGTGAGGGTAGGTGTTGCTGAAGAAATATTTAACGAAGATCATTATCGATTGGTCAGTACTGTTAGACATACACATTAGAAACGAACACAAACTATTGTTGTATTGAACTGATCATCAACGAATCTAGGCGCCCTCTATACTACAATGCAGTTATCTTTCGTTGTTTTACTCATATGATTAGCAACTATTGTAACGGAAAAACACGACTATCTTCCATTTATGGATTCTTTTGAACATATGCCACACAAGTGACATGATTACCCCCCACCCCCACCCCAAACCGCTGAACAAGCACGGAATGGCCAACAGTTCGAGTCTAACATTATTAATCGTTTTGGCCTCGTTTTCATAATAATTCATGCGCTGATATGTATAGATAGTGCAGCTGCCCGTAGTCTTGGCAGTAAGTGCAGTTTCGCGTTTTCGCAGGAATCCCTTGACCGATTCATGCATTTTAAGTTAGTTATCATTAAGATTCTGCTTTTTCCGCATTTTTTCTTTCAGTTACTTCGGTTGTGTTACTTCTCCTGGCTATTATCGCTGTTCTTACTTAGCGTTTTGTATCGCATTATATAATAGTTGTCGATGCTAAAAGTCTGTTGGTACGACGACATTTGGTCTGGGGTCTGCTTGCTTGATTTATTGCGATAATCGCTCTTTGAACATGGTTGTCTCTATGTTGTTGTTCTACTTGAATTGGCAAAAAGCGGTAGCCATTCAAGTGGAGAAATAGTGAGGTTCCCGCAAACCCGTCCGTTTCGGGATGCCACCCTTTGTTTTACGTGGCAGCATCGAGACGAGAGGTATTAGTTCTCAAGGTGGAGATCGTGACTGCGACTTCAAAGGAAACGTTACAATTAATATGCTTGTAAGGCCTACTTGTTTTTTCGTGAGTGCGCGTGTCTTATTCGTGATCACAATGGTTTATTGCCCATGTCGAAGCCCCAGCCCCTCTAACGCGGGCATTGCGTTTGGCGATAATAAAGCGTGAAAAGACAAAAAGCAATCGGTAGCGTAGACGAAGGAAATAGACTGGCAACGTAACTCACGTAATGTTCGAGTTAATGAATCTCATTAGATAATAACAGCCGGGTGCCGGGGCTAATGTTGAGCTTAGAAGTCCTGAGATATTGGGAAACAGTTGAGTAATAAATCGTTGTTTTCTACCTAAGTTAAATAGTAAATGAGCATTGCTTTAGGCTAGTACACTATCACGGGAACATATCGTATAGGATGGAACGTGGATTGTTATTGTCGAAAAATAGCAAAATGGTATCATAAACTGCGAAGCGTCACGCGTAATTAAATTTTACATAAGGAAAACTGCTACCAAGAAAAGGGCATAGATTAATATTTCGAGTCTTATACTTGGTACTGCTGTTAAGCATTGTTTGAGACGCCTAGGCATTGAATAAACTATCTGCACCTCGAAGACCTCCTCACTAGATATTATTAAGTTTGGTAGGCAGCCAGGTGACCGCTGTCCCTTCACAAAGATATCGAGAAAAGAACAAAGGATGTCAGCCTTTCTCGCGATGCTGCAACCTGAACAACAGCGACTCCGCTGCAGCTGCTTTTAGATGAATTGAAATTTTAGGTTCACCTTGATCGTACTGCGGTTTGCCTAAAAAGTGTCTCCAAGCCATGACGGGAATGGCTTGCGCCGAGCGGTCAAAGTGGAATAACACTTTGATAGTTCGAGTTTGCGGTGGCATGGAGAAGGCGGTAGGCTCAGGGATTTACAACTAGAAGGCCTCCGATTCTGATTTGGTTGGGCACATGCAAATTAATGCGTTCTTATACTGCAGTTTTTCGAATAAAGAAAAAAAGTGTTCTTTCGACTAATGAATTCGAAAAAGACCTTTATATTCTAGTAGATTTCTATTAGTTTCCGTTTTGTCGTAAATGCGTAATGTACTAATATGAATTCGGCATTCGTTGTGCTAGACGGTGATTCCGGGTTGATGTGTCTTATTTGTTTCGTCTTTCACATTATACTGCTGTATGCATAATCATTCGTATAAATACCGATCGTATTCCAGGCGCGCTGTTACTCGGCGTCTTGCTATATTCATGGCAGTTTCCGCACTTCAATGCGCTGTCGTGGAACCTACGACCGGATTACTCGAGAGCGGGATATCGCATGATGTCGGTTACAGATCCTGATCTTTGTCGAAGAGTTGCCCTTCGACATTCAGTAGCTATAACAGGTAATAGAGCTTTGACGATCTTCTCCTACAAACTAAAATCTATTTCTTTAATAAACATCCTCTAATAGAAATTCTTTCGTTCGTACGTTTATAATGAGGTAATTATATAGTACGCACATATCAAAATAGCACCACGATTTCGCTTCAGGTCACAGTGTCGATTCTTTACTTTGAGAAAACAGAGTGTTTATAATTGTAATATTAATAACCAGTTCATTGTCTCTAATGTCGCTTGTTCGCTTTACTCGCTTTGCGCAGCTATTTGTCTGGCGTCTCCGCTCACGGATGTGGTGACGTGGACATTTACGGCAACTACTTTGCCCCTTAACCTGTACCTTGTATGGTGCTCGTACAAGTTCTACGAGAAGGCCGACAGCCAAAGTTCGCGGAAGCTTTTTCGACTCAGTCTAGCACATCTTCCCGCCCTTGTTTTTTTTATGATCTTAAGCAAAAAACACACAGAAACTGAAGCAACGACCGATAAAAAATCGCTCAATCTGCCCTTGGCGGCGGCCATTTTATGAAAATCACGATCCAGAGTACCTATATCTTAAATCTTAGTTAAGTAAGGTTATAAGTTTAATGTTTCCTACGATGGATAATTCGCCGCCAGCGGAAAAGTTCTTTTGAAGAACGAACCTTCAAATGGAACAACTTTAAAGCTTTTTCACCGGTTACTTCTTATTGGTCTGAGTCTGATGTTCAGCCCAGCAACAATCAAGCAAGTAGTGCATTGGACCCCAACGTCAAATGCCCTCTACAAATGATCTGTTTGGACGCTAGACCAATGTACAACCAACCAAATCACTTATGGAAGACAATTAGAGTTCGGCCGATTTGATGATGACCTGAGCGAGATGCACGAAGCGGCTCCAGCGTTGTTACTACAGATACGCTTAAATCGGTTTAATGTACGCTTTAACATCTATTACACACAAAAAAGATAAATGAATAACATTTCTTCTGTACGAGTAAAAGTAAAGAAAGTCCGAATAGCGTTAGACCGGAATTTGGAAACCTTTTGATGAGTCCCATGCAAGTTGACGAACACCAACTATCTTTAGCGCCACTGTGGCACTGACTGTAAGAGCCTGTCAATATTACTATATTTAAACGCGGCAATTCGTCAAGAAACATATTTCACGGTTTTACGGGCATACGAAAACCAATTTTACGACGACTTTTGTAAGAAAGTTTGCCTAAGCAGAACTTTTTCATGATAACCTTTTTCCTGTCTTACGTTTCATTCAAGGCAAGGCGTTTGTCTTTATTTGTTTGCAGTGAGTAATGGTGAGCAGTCTGTATCTTTTGTTCTGTTATGTTCCGGCCATTGTCAAGCTTCTAATGAAGCTAGTGTGATATACGAAGAAATATGAAGATCTTGTTGGTATTTACCAATAATGGATCACAGCGTTCAGTAAATAACTGGGCTTATTTAGCACTCTACCCAGGTAATTTTCGGTTAAGATAAATATGACATAGTGTCATCAATGCTGGCTTTTATAGGTTGTTAAAATATACACATATATAATAAATATAAATTAATCTTGTACTGTGTCTGCTGATTTCATGGCTTGTAAATAAACTCAGCAAATGCCTTATATCGTAGATAGTTACAACAATAAAGTGTCGCATACAGCTGCGAAAAATGCTATGTGTGAGTCGTTCGCCAAACGCCTTTGCAGCAATTAGAAGAGTTCGTATCGCGAAGTAAGTTACAATTCATTAACGAGATACTGAATTGTAGAAATAAGCGACTGCTTATTTGAGTGACCAAAATAAGTATCAATATTGTCGGCGGAGAATTAATCTAACCTTTCTTTTAAAAACATATAACAAGGTACAACACCATTTAGTAACAACATGTTTTCAGAAATTATTATATAATACAAAAAATAAGTGTTATATGACGAAGGCTAGAAATATCTCGATGCCACTATCTAAGCCTGTTGTATATGATCAGTTTATATCACTGAGCTAAATATACATGTATGCATATACATTACAGAAGCTCTTTTAGATCGTAGATATGTCATTCGCACTTTACCTTTGATATACTCGTCATTGGCCGTAGTCATGTCAACTATTTCATTAATTTTCAATACTACGGATCGACTATCCCATTTTAGATAGCGAATATAGTATGTTTCATTATTGGGTTATTCATAATAATAGAATCACAATTATCATTCATGATCGCTGTCATTATATATGCACGCTTTGTGACCTCCTGAATAAACTGCAACCAAGGAGCTTAAACAATTAAATCTCTTATTTTAATTTTAGATTTAGCTCGATCTTATAAACGTAACGAAGTGTGGACAACTACCCTACCATCGTTTCTCAACTGTTCATGAGATATTGCAGGATGTACCTATGCATGTATTATAACGTTTGTTTACATATCTCTATTGAACTACTACGTTTTCCTACTGAACTTTGGGACACATAGCGGTCTGGGTTTATAATTTTGCACAGATATGTACCTTTTCGTGTTAGCAGAGTTTAGCCACCTAAGGAAATGCTTAGCAGTAGCGCCAGATATAAAACTCGGATTTTTTTTTGCCCTCTCAACTGTGTGTTACTGTCGTTGGCGTGATAGCTTGGGCGGCTAAACGCCTGCCTGGAAAAAATAGCGGTCACTAATTGCAAGTGTGTATAATTATATGGTAAGTGGGATTACTGGAACTACCTAATACTGCAGGCTTCTCACAGTCGGATCGCCCGAGTCTAAGTCTTTCGTGAACAAGAATACGTTCATTCGTTTCAGCTCCTCTTCGAATAGAACAGAGCCGGTGGTCCCGTGATAGATTTAAACGAGAATGAAAAAACTTGTGTTTATTCAGGATCACTAAACATTTCGAAGTGTACATTTTAGCTAGTGTTCGTCAAATATAGACCTTTAACTTTTACGCAATAATCTCAGTTTAGTCAAGTGAGGGTGAGTATACATAATGAAGTATGCAATAATTCTTATTATGAGGATTTATGGACCGCTTACGCCGTGCTCATAGCGCAGGTGTCGAAAAATGAAACGCAAATTTGTATGCTTGGTTCAGCCGATTTTTTTCATTTGCGTACAACACTTCTCCGTTCTGTTATATTTGTGATATCTGTTGATCTTGACAGTGCGTATATTTTCATTAGGAAAGAGTTTCGTACAATAAGGGCTTAAAAGGCGTTTGTTACTTATGCGACACCACGCAATGCGAAGCTCTGAAGTCATCGTTATAAAGTACTACATCAGTGAAGTCCGAAGAATGTCCGACAAATAGAACACCATTTTGTTGCGCAAGAAAGGCCACTACAATCAAAATGCCATAATTTGGTCTGATTCATTAATCTTACTGTTAGCAAAAAATATTAAAAGGCAATAGTAATAATAAAAATAAGGGATAAAGGAAAAGTACGGTTTTATTTTTAAGGTTAAGAGCTATAGGTCTATAAAGAAATCCCCAGATGAGTAAAAAGAGATGATTTCGTATAATTGCTGACAAAAAATAAGTAAAAATGCGAAGCAAAAAACAGTAATTTAAACAATTTCGACCTGCTGGTCGTCGTTAATTAGGCAGTGGATCTTGGTCTCCATGATGAGGCACCAGTAACGCCTACCATTCTTAGAGATATCTAATGATTAAACGGTCTGAGTTAGGAATTGGGCACGGACACACTGTTTGTTTTGAGCTGAAAGCCAACCGTCTGAAGCAATACTCAACGGCATTAGAACCGGAGATGAAATTCAGACCATTTCTTTAGAAAGTGGATATTTACATCCTGGTAGACAGTGAAATTATTAGGTATGTTTAGAGCGCCCGTTCAAATGAGATTGTGTAGTGCTGTTTTCTTTTACAAGTTGTACTAATACTGTCTAAATTGCATGCGGAAAAAAGAAAACGTTTGTGCTAGAAAAGTTCTATATATCTAGCACTTTTTTAAATGACATTGATAAAAAAAGCTATTACTTTTGTTTATTGTTGAATAGTAGAGTCCATTACCGTAAACGATGAATTCTTCTAAATACATATATCTAATTTAAACAATGACACATTTATGGTTCAAACACATAATACTATGCACAGTACGAATATATATATTGATATATTCGTGCGGAAATATACCTTTCAAAACAAAAGAGAAACTAATATATCTATTTTTAAAGCCACATCCTGCGTTGTGTTTCTTTCCCTTTATTTTGCGGTTACACACACAAATGCATTACGGTTTTAAAAAATTAATGTAACTGAATACTATTTTTAAAAGCTTCAAATCAAACGTTTTTTTTCCATAGGCTTATGGGACTTATTTGGTCACCCTGCATAAACCAATTGCTAAATAAATTTTCAGATAGAGACTTGCTTAAACGACTGTTCAATGCATAGAGTTGATGTTTTCCGCAGCTTCCCGACGGTGATCTGATGGAAGGCCGGTTAGTGATCCCCTTGTGGCACAATCGTCAGGTGCACACCGATCTCGAACGTATGACAAAGCCGGGTAACATCTGTAAAAGGACTCCGTACAATTGCGCCAACTACGTCGATGTCGGAGGACACGGCGCTCTCATTACGCCATCGCTCGCTATCAACCCATCCAGGCAGTATAGACATACGTTGGCAGCTACCGGGCCGTTGAACGTATTAGACGTTGCTTCAACAGAGTCGACTTCTAGACATCTAGCGTTTGCAGTTTATGAACCTGGAATCGAACTAAGCAGTGGCAGAATCCTCTACGGAGGACCCATGGCAGGGCTATATTCCCATCGAGTCGATGCAGGAAAGCCAAGCGATAGGATGCCAGAGAAACTGAGCCAACATGAGCATCCCCTCGCTGTGAAGGTTCAAAATTTTAACCCGGACTTGGTCACTGTATCTGTGCTGTCTGCTGACAGTGTGAGCGTCTTACGTGGTGATGAGGTGGTGGCAACGATGAATGTACCGAAGATTGATGCGTTTACATCCAGCCCATATATCGAGGGTGAACTAGCTGCTACTAGTCGAGGGACCGTGCATATTGTCGATGGTGAGGTCACCTACCAGATCGCCCAACAGGGATCACAGGAATCACCAGGAAAAACAACGGGTATCAGGGATATTCAGGACATCTCGTTCTGGACGCATCCACGGCACCTTGCACTTGTTTCCTTCGGGTCTCTTTCTCACATGGACATACGGACCAACGCGTCTCCCACGAAATTGGTCGAGCCCGCCACTTGTCCTTACTTGCTGCCCAAAGAACTGCTTCTTTCGGCGCAGTTAAACCCACGCAATGTGAACCAGATGTTCTTGCTTGCCAGCGATACTCTATCAGTGTGGGATGTTCGTTATTCGATGCAGCCAATGGCTGTATTTAATCATTATGTGCCACGATCAAAGACGTTGTTCGGAATTCAGGTACTGACAACTGTCGATGGCAACTTTTTAGCTATGGTGCGTTCATCCGAACGCAGCACGATATTCGATCTCGATCCAACATATCCTGCCCCCAATATCGGAACGCGCGGATTGCAACTTCAGTTTGGATATCCAATGGATCTAGCTTACTTCTATAAAGACCAATATGGTGAAGATGTACCCACGACCGTGTTACAAAGACTGCAACAGCCGTGCGCTGGTTCCTGTATAATTCCCTATAAGAAGAGTGTTGGAACCGATAAGACTGGCGTCTTCTTCAATTTGATATCGATTACCACCTCGGGTGACTGGTTTCAACAACGAATTCAACGACTACTGGAGCCCGAAGGCGAACATGCTCCAGATGCCACCTATAAGGAAGTAACTTTTACTTACGGCTTAGATGGGCCTACTCTGGACGATAATCATTTAGAACAGGTTCGATCTGCGATTGCGTTTTTGGAGACGAAGGAACCTTCACCAAAATGGGTGTATAACGGACCTAGTCGTACTCTTTCGTTGACCGCACAGTCCGGACGACTATGTTTAATTTGTGGCTCTACCGTATTGGTCTCTGAGGTTACCTTGGTAGCCCGCGTGGACGTGTGTGAAAAATGTGAGAATGTGGCCCCATCATTAGGTGTTGTCTGGTCGTGCTCGGGTCTGCTTCGACATCCTGTGGAACTGACACCCGAGGAAAATGCGACATATAAGAAGTTGCTTGGTCCCAACAGCGGATTTGCGGTTTCGGACGAGATTCGAGCTGTATGGGGCGATGTCGAGTGGCGAGTGAGAACTGAAGATGAAAGCGATGCTGGGCCACATGAAGATCGGGGCAACGAGGGACAAAATGAAGAAATGGACCATTTTGATGACTACGATTGAAGAGACATCGAAATTTAAATACAGTAGCGATTATTGAAATTGGACGTTGTAACTGTGTATATGTATATGTGATGCGTACAAATATATATTTAATGCAGTACTCAATACACCGATTCTGCTCTGTGATATTCATGCAGTGAAGGCGTAAGGGATAAAAAAAAAAAAAAAAAAAACTAGTAGACCCAGCAATAAACATTACTTGTTTTAGTAAAAAAAAAATATTTTCATGTACAATGGATTTCATCGCCAGACCTAAACGTCATCTTTCAGCAACCCTCTGATAAAAACATCCGTGTATCGTTGTAAGATTGAGAACAGAAAAGTTTTGCCGGTCTATCCAACACGTATTCAAATCTTTAGCGTCCGCCTAATCAATGAGTAAATAAACCATACACATTCATATTAAATTTTATTGCTGCCATATTTATCATTATATACAGTACGATGATTCAATATCAACACAAAACTTTGTCATGCCATAATTAGTAAAAAATTTCCAGTTACAAAAATCCGGCCCATGAGAGCGATGCCTTTTAGATACTTGCTGCAGTTGCCTTTAGTTGTCTTTAGCTAATGTCTTTTTTGTCCAAAATTTGTACGAGGTGCTCTGTTCGGAAGAATACAGAAACCTCCACGTGGCAACTTAAATTTTGGATTGATGCTATATATTTCACGGTATGCACCCAATTCAATGTATCCTTACAAATACCTGTTGTTTAGATATGGGCTTCTTATTTCCATTAACTAAGTAAACGAGCTCGGACAGCTCGCTAGAAATAGTAGGTTAATTTTCATACTATTCAAACTAATCATACCTTTATTTCTGTTTATATTCGTCGTTGCAGTGCAGACAGTTCTTGACTGCAAGTGCCAGCAGAATCAAACGTACTCCCCGTAGTGTTGAGACGCTGCGCCAAAACAAATATGAGTAATTATTCGTATTCAGCCCCTTGCACATGTTTGCTGTTGAACTCTCAACTTGTTGAAGAACTTCGTGCAGCGATTAACGGCAGTGAAAACGATATCGCAAAGCATGCGGCAGAACAGCCTGACTACTTGATGCAAATGAGAGGACTGATCGCGAAGGATCAACCTATACCGTTTAAACTCATTAAAACTTACTGGAAAAACCATAAGGGTATTGATAATGACAATAATAATCGGAATTCGTAATCTACAGGTATTTTTATATGGTTTAATAAAGGCATTTGTGCATTCACGTGAGCATAGAATTTCGATTAGCAGCGAAGTCATGGAGCTGAAAATGAACTGAATTGCAGAAGGGACTTCATTACTTCAGTGGACGTCGGGGTGCAGCTTGGTTTTACCGTCAATAGTCGTTCCTCCTCGGAGTGAGACTTTGGAAAAGCGATGTCAGGTGCTTCGAGCCCGCTTGAAACATAAGGAGTACGACTCCATGGTGGCTGGGATTGAAAGGATTTCTCAAAAAGGTGGCAATTCGGAGTGAGTATCATTATATGTACGGTAGTTATTCATTTATATGTAGCTTCTTATAACAGATAATTCTTTTTTGTTTTTTTTTTTCGGGTAAAATAAAGCCCGTCTCCAGTGTATTATTAATTTATGGGCCCATTGAAGGTTTTTAATTCATTTAATATTGAATACTAGGTTGGAGATAATGATTATTAGTCTTTTTTAAACCCGATTTCGCTTCACATTGTTAATACTCGAATGGGTATACTTTACTCTGTAATTTTGGAAATATGCAATTAATCTAGGTCTTTCTGAATCCACTGAATCCAAGCTTGTAAAAATGATTGAAGATATTTTTGTTCATGTTGTGTTTTAACCGATGTTCTCCTCAGTGACGGCCCGGAGGGATGGCGTCAACTGCGGCGTCAGTATATTGCCATGATCAACACGCTTGTCACTATCGGAGGAACTTTTGTCTTTTTCTATAAGGCAGTTGAATACTCTTTGCCAGAGCCGAACATTCCTGCCCAGGTAAATCTTGTAAAATACAAAAACAATCCTACGATGACACGAACATGTCTTAACGTACTAGTCGTAGTATTTGTTTTTTCGTTAATGGTTAATTCAATACACTTCAATATGTAATGTGACATTCTTACTAAGTCCAACGACTGGCCGTATTCTCAGAAATCTTCCATGTCGAATCACTTCTCTACTAAATCATGACGAATCGTACAATGTCCGTCAAATCAGAAATATTGTCTTAGAAGAAGTGTTAAACAAGCTTATACTGACTGTACATCCGACCTGGTACCTCACTTCTTCCAACGTTTCTACAGTATATCTTCTACAGTAATATAACATGGCTGTTTTTACACTTACAGGTGCTAGTGGCGATCCTAGCGAGTCTCGTCGTCGCGGTATCCGAACTCTATTTCCTTCTTAGAAGTATTTAAATTCATAACGAATGCGCCCGCCACAATAATAGGCGCAAAATTTATCTGCTACTTGTCTTGGCGGCGTTGACAGCTTGCAGAACGTTTCGACTGTGCACACTTTGCTTTAAGTTAGCCACCATCTTGCGATGTAAAGTCGACGGGTAAATCAGACGCAAGTCCTAGCTGTTTATAACCGATAATAATAATAAATAATAATAACTGTTAATAAATAAGAAATAGTCATCTGGTCAAATAAACCTTCAAGTAACAACTAAACCCTAGCTTAGTTTCTATATATGGTCTGTCACGTACGTGTAAACGCCTGTAAACGATTTGTGCAAACGAAAAGCAAAGCTTCTTTAATAGCTCATATAACAGCTAAACATGAATGACTCTGTGGGTCTGTCGTCTGTTGAGTTGCCCTGCGAAGGACGAACGAAGAACCTACCAAAGTCGGCAAAAGTATCTAATATAGTTTCTTGTACAAACTGCTTTGAGCGGGATAAATAGTAAAGACCAAAAAAATGGTTATTTATTATTTTACGTGACGTGCGTTCGTGATATGTGGTGGTATTGCGGGTTGTTAAGGAGTAAATAAGAAGTAGCTAGTAACGTCATTGATATATTCACGTAGAGTTGATGATTATTAATATCCTGTACGGATTCATAGGTCGTAGGTAAAATGTACTCACGAAAAATAAGCACACATGATAATACAATAAATGACACATTCCGTTTTTGTCCCTATTATTGCATCAATTAGGTGGCCCGCTGTAGAGGTTGATTACTAATGTAGATGAGGCTGGGTTTAAGCTAAAAGCTAATTCATTGAAAACCTAGGTAAAAATACAACACTAAAGGAATGAAGTTTTTTGCGATGCTCGGTGAATGGTTAGTAGTAAACTGATCTTTTCAAATGTTCTTTCCAGATGATGAGAGAATTTTATTGCCGTACTCTTTACTAATTTTTTACCCGTCAGGGCTGTCCGGCAATGGCTATTTTCCGTTGTCGTTTGCGCTTATTGAATTACTTCGAAACATAGAGGGGGTAATTTAACAAAGCACCGCTAGGCCTTTCTTGCCGCATAATCGGTATAAAACCCTTGAATCCGTCGTGGTATTTTGCATTTGACCTTCTTTTTCTTTTGCATGATGTCACCGAAAAAAGCCATAGCAGTAATCATAACTTTTTTTGGCTTTGTCATGCATTCTACGAATTTTCCGATCGTCGTACATTGTAAAGGTCTTTAAAGTGTCAGAAGTTCTAACATTTCATCTAACGCTATGTATTATGTATGTAGTAGAAAGTAGTACTCTCCGCCCTGTCTTTTACTACAAACACGCAAAGGACGTACGTAGTCGCCTGCGTTTTGCCAATCTTCGTTTCCTGAAGTTTTGAACCGAAACCATTTGATGTATCATCAAATTTGAATGTAAGCATGTCACCATTCGCGGCGACTTGCAGTTACAACCTTATAAGTTGGTTTACACGGCTTGTTTTTGCCACGGTTCGCCTATAGTCCTCCTTAGCTTTGCTGACCGTCGGTTAAGTTACCACGTTAAACGTTCGCTTGGTTACTGCTGAATGAAAAAACGTCTTCCTCGAAACCATATGGCTTACCCGTTACATACATGGAAACATCAACTGAGCGAGGCTTTATTCAGCGGATACTAAGCAGTTAATACTCCACTTATTTCGTTAAGCTTCTTCATTTTCTTGCTTCATATCGTATTTTACTGAAAAGACCTTTTACAAAACTGACTTTTTGTACAGCTTCTCGCTACTAGCACCGCGTCGAGGCAGATCAGCTCCGAACTCTAATATTTCAGGTTTGACGTTCGGTAGTGCCGCTAAACACTGTTTCAGACGGCTGTGTCCGAGCGCCAAGCATAGACGAGTGTGCGTTCATGCTTGGTTTCGAACATGAACCACCACGTGTCCCTAAATCTAGAAGGCAAACGTGTTACTACTACACTATCAGAAGGATTCAATTTTCAATTTGGTAAATTTCGAATGTTGTATCGCAAACGAAGCATAATCCGCTACGATATAGCCTTTCCTGTATTTTTCTCTAGAGAAGTCTTTATATGCCCATTGTGGGAGTATCAACACTAGCTTTCGGGTCTTGCAAAAATATTTTTAATACACCAATAGTTGTGAACATAATTAGTAACCAGTACTAGTTAGTTTATAGAACATTTCATGAAATAGGTGGGTGGCTTTCGTGGCCTAATGACTGAAGTCCAAAAAATGAAAATGAATAAGACGTCATGAAATCATGAAATGCTACTTAAAGACATTTGGTTTTCTCATCAGGCTGGTAATACTTTGCATGTCTTTTACATAAAAGCATATCACGCCTAAAGTGATGATCATCGTTTTGAACCGAACATTGCGATCAACCTTCTAACATTATTGCGACGTATTCTCGACAAAAATACGTTCCAATAAAAATCTGAGATTACTTTCGTTAAAACAGAGTGATCTAACTGACATTAACCGCAGACTCAGCAGTGCCGAGTGGAATGGTGGCCCCTACATTAGTTTTCTCTATGATTATCCTCAATCACCTACTTCTAATCGACGAATAGTCCTTGGAGTAAAAAGCCTAATGTCAATGCAAAAAACAAACAGAAAGTAGAGCTGAACAAAAAATATTGACAACTAATTATTAACTAGTGGCCTTTGGTGAGAGTGTCATGTGCAGAAGGTTCCAAAAAAGACGCAATTGCAACACTGGTGCCGGATCATTGAATATTTGAATAGTTTTTCAACAGAGAACGGGTGCTAGACAGGCACAATTCGTGTTATCCACGGCCACCGTTTCTAGCTGGATGTGAATTCTCTTTAGTTGTGACATTGTCGTGCGTTAGATAGTTATGATGAATCTGCATAAGAACAAAATTATTTCAAGAAGCGCTCATTATTGGCCGACTCCGTATAGATGGAGAGCAGTCACGGCTCAATGAACGGCCGTTATTAATTTCGTGCTACGGTATGAGTTGTTTCGCGCGGAGCCGCATGTGCTTCGTAAGAAATTCGGTATTCCATTAAAACAGTCAACAACAATGTATGTGCGAGTTCTGCGGGGCATTGGCCTTTGACAATTTCTAGTTAAACGCAGTACGATTATTATAACACTGTATGAGCGCGCGATCATTCCGGCGATGCTAAAACTGATGCGTACTTGCCGCGGAATACTTGACACCAACTTGGTTTATATCCCAGTCAATTATATACCGGTGTTAAAAGAACGCATTTAATGAGAACAGCAAACCTGTAAGAAATATTCAACAAAATCCTATTAAAAGAAAAAAAATATCTTTGGTTGAGAATAATGTGAGCGAATATAGGGAACGGACTATAAAACTGGAACAGAAAATAGATTGGCAAAAAGATAACGAGTCATGATATATATATATATATATATATATATTATATAGAAATATATATATATATATATATATATTATTATATATATGTATTTATATTTCATAAAGCTGTATTTATCTTGTGACAAACGCCGTACACAGCAGATTTGGGCTTGCAAAACACTCGACTTTTAT